>NC_073746.1:246438189-246618493 GCF_029784135.1 Toxorhynchites rutilus septentrionalis
GCACGTGTTTTGGGAAACACTGCTTAGGTAGTGTAGTGTTTTCAAATTAATTTCCGGAGAAACATAATTGTGTCTTTTACTGTAGATTTGTTTGAGAAATCGACAGTGGAAATTTTGAACATTTTTTCTTGAACTGAAGATTGATGAAAACTTTGCCAACTTAATTCCAACACTCAATTACGAATCAGAATCTACGAAAATTTGTTTCCGAGTCAAAAAAGTGCGGCTATTCAAACCCACATCCGACAATGGGCCATCTCACATTCCAGATTAGTAACAGACGGTTATTGCTAAAATCCCACTTGGAACGGAAGCGGTGCCCATTTCAATTTCATTACGTTTCCAAATTCGGAAGTGTAATGCGATTGACTCCACTTGAATAGATTACGATTCTCTCTATGTTAGTTTCGTTCATTTGTTCCGTTGAGGTGTTCCGTAAAAGGAAGGGTATCGGCACTAGAGGTGTTATGTGTGATCGAAAGGTTTGAAGACATGCTTTTCCGTAGGGTAGTGTGAATATATCCCTATCATATGTATCTTTGTATCATATGTATCTTCACTGGCTCATGTGGTTTTTATTTCGAATATTTTGTAAAAAGACAGTGATGATAAAAACTACTTTTCTGATTTCTACAATCCGATTACTACAATTGTATTCTGCGATCGGCGTCTCTCATAAATTTCAATTATTTCTTCCGACGACAGACAATCTAGGCTTCGCCCTAAGCTTGCACAATTCACATTATCGCCTGGGAATATTCGCTCTTTTCTTGATAAGAACTTAATAAGGCACTCCACCGTTCCGCACAGCGTGATGCAGAGCAAGTGTCATTCTCCCATGATCAAATGCCACCCACCTATGGGGGTGGTTCATCTCGACTCGCAGACCGATGTTCTGACTCACCCGGTTCAATCGCGCCATCACGCAGTTCCAACACTGTTCCTACAATGGGCATCCGTTGAATGCAATCTCAGGCGGAAATGAAGCCATTAGAATTATGATTCCAATGAATTATTTCGTCGCTTCTTTACCTCGTTCCTGGTTCTCGTGCGGTAAAAGGCGTGGGAGGGGAAAAAGCTTTTGCCGTTAGGTGCACTGCACACATACGGAAACACGGGGAAATTCTTCACCGTCTTTGGAGGGTTTTTTTTCTTATCACCACGTTCACCATCGAATATGGAAGGAGTATAATAATTTGGCCACCCCCTGTAGCTTCCCGTTTTGTGAGACAGACACAACTTTCCATTTAAGTTTAGTTTGTTGCCCGGATAGGTACTCGTATATAAGCTGCAATTATTCGTGAAAGCACTCATAACTTTAAACATACACAGTGCTCCGAACAAGTGCTCGGAAAGCGACGCTTTTTTCTGGCGCGTTGTTCCCATTCGAACGCCATCCATTTCGCAAGCGAAACACTTCAACAAGCACCAATTCACTAGAATGTGAATTCAGTGGGCGAAAAGTGCTCCTCCACTCAAACGGCAGCGGGCGGAAAATGGGGAAAAAAGTGTGTATCGTGTATCCATTCGATTGCTCTTCGGACGATGACGATTTATTCTTCCCCACTCTCTCCCTCGTTCTGAGTGTGTCGCGAAAGGTTCCAACTTGCTCCTCACGTCGTTTCCATCCCGTTTTGTCGCATACGTTTCCAATATTTATGATTGAATATCCCCACACTTGATCCTCAACCGGAGGTGTCCTCGTTTGGGGGGGGGGGTGTTAAAAAGCACCGAAGGATGTGAAAAAAAAGCTAGAAGCTGGATCAAACGTGACGCCCGAAGAGCGCTCCAAGGATTGCCCGGGGAACGTGATTCGTGAAACTAACGACAAATGAAGCCGTGGAAAGCTGACATAATGGGCGCTTAATAAGTGGCTGCCGGTGGCGGACGAGGTATAGAAGCGGTAGTGTTCTTGGCTGATTTACGAGATGGCTCTCTTGTTGGTCTTGGCCAGATTGGGTTTATTGTGTTCTACAAGCGATTGTAGAGAAGGGTATAAATTTCAGGAGGGACTTCATCTCGTGTACAAAAGTTGCTATATATCATGTTTTAGTGGTCCTCTTTTTATAGAGCAGGATAATAGCGGAACTGAAGCGAGCAGTTGTTCAACAAATTTTGAGAAAATATTGCAAAAAGGGTTACTGAAAAGCCGAATTAATCTACTTTCGCTATGAAAATTCCCAAGACATACCAGCCGAGAAAAATGGGAGGTGAATTTGTCAGCAGTCACTGTAATCATCAATGTAATCCCCGTCAAACTGCGTAACTTGCGTATTCGGGGAAGATTTGCCATTTCACACAAAAAAAGGCAACGTTCGAAGGAGCGTTGAACATGATGTTTGTGATTGGAAAGCGCGATTTGCGTCCATCATTCATGTTTTGCTACTATCTGAAACAAATACTAGTCAGAGCTTTATGTGTCGAGTACACCCTGTCTCAAAGGTGGTTGTGAGGGAGTCCATCAACCAGAATAAAGTAAGAACAAAAAACATCGAATCTCCATAAAAATCTTAG
The DNA here is from genome assembly GCF_029784135.1 of Toxorhynchites rutilus septentrionalis. Classification (NCBI taxonomy): domain Eukaryota; kingdom Metazoa; phylum Arthropoda; class Insecta; order Diptera; family Culicidae; genus Toxorhynchites; species Toxorhynchites rutilus. Next base: position 246,440,704 of record NC_073746.1, read on the forward strand.
TTCACTTTTCGATTTCAGGTGCCATCTAAAGATGCCAAATTAGATTCAGTACATTTTTTTTTCGAAAGTCAGAATCCAAGATTCTGATTCCAAAAGCATATCCCAAATTCAATTTCCGAAATCAAATTATAGATTTGAATTTTGAATTTAAAAAAATCTGTTTTAGCGCTCTGATTTTAGATATTGTTTCTATATACAGATTCTCCATATTGGATTTAACCCTTTACGGTCCCACACTAATAATACACATTACTAGCTGACCCGGCGAACTTTGTCCCGCCCATTCCATTTAATTCATCAAATTGTATTCGTGGAAGGTCAGTTAAGGGGCTGTCCACATACCACGTGGACAGAAAAAGCACGATTTTAGACTCCATCCTCCCCCGTGGACAAGCGTGGATATTTTTCCATATTTTATTAGAATAATTCGCGATGACAGAGGAATACTGTCGACGTCTGGTGGTGACTTTCAATTAGGGGCCATAATTTGGGTCCCAAACTCGTTAGTTGAATGAAAATTTTTACATCATGTTATTTAATTGCTTGAAACATTATTTTTTAATTTTGTTCAACCATTTGTCTATTCTATATATTTCCAATATTGTTACTGAAACTTTTCATTATAATATCAAGTTGTTTCAGAAACAATTTTCGTACAAGTTTTTTTCAATGAAATACTAATTTGTTACGGAAAATTTAATTTTCATTCATAATTTTAATTCTACAAACGTGTTCACTTCGCCTGAAAATCAATTATTTTACGCTCCTCTAAACTAGTAAAGTTCTGTTTTTTTTTTATTTGTTTGAGAATTACTTCGTTCTTCCAAACCAGAAAGAGGTGCATTAGCCCTGCTGAAAGCGTGACATAAAATTCTTGTGCTTGAGCCTATTCATTTATAATGGATCTACAACAAATACATGGTGGGACAGTTATGCATAGAATATCAACATGATACAATTGAGCTTGATGTTGCTTTTTGAAAAGCTGAGAACAAACAATAAGTTTTTTTTTGTTTTTTTTCTGGAAGACTAGGCATAAAACATCGTTTTATGAAGAAAAGTGAAAATTGTCGAAAAGTAACATGGGACAACAAAGGACGGCAGTGTAGCTTCGCTATAAATGATGACATGAAGATAAAAAATACAGCATTTGCAAGCTACAAATTTCTAGTTTAGGGATAACGTCCGTACACATTTTTCGTTTGATGTGTGTCTGATAAACCGTTTTTGATTTGCTTTCAATGTTACTATAGATTTTAAAAATATATTCCCAATAACAATGGGATCAACCTGATTAAGCTTCCATATGATTCATAGAAAGTTTCCGTAGAACTATTTACTACAGATATGTTCTCTATCGAATGAAAAATTATCCTTTAATTTCGAATTAAGAACAATTCATGAAAAAATGAATGCAGAGCAAATCGATGATCAAAACTGTTCACTGCAAAATTGAAAATATTTTATACATGTTTCAATCGTTGCCTTGATGAATGCATTATTTTATAACAGAATTGCAACGTTTCAAAAATCACTCAAAATTTTCGATGTCACATTCTGCTCCTCTATTTTTTTTGTCGAGTTTTCATTGCTCTCTCCAAAATACGATCATTTATACACTCGATTCACTTTTAATCGTCAGCGCAATACGAAACCTTTTCCGCAATAGATCAGGGAAGTTTTCAGAGGGTACTTATAGCGCATTATTTTTTTTTATTTTTCAACTGCCTCATGTCCATACTGCATTGAGTGTCTAGATGGCTTCCAAAATGCTCGCTGAAAAAATATACATCAGAAAACTCATTGATTTTTGACTAACCCTGCCCGAAAAGTTATTTGTATTGCTCTTTAATTTTTATCCGCGTAAATCCTTATCTAAACATCACTTATAAAATTCCTTAGTTTACTAGAGAGCAATACAACGTCAAATTAATCAGCAGCTGCCCGATCTTTCCCTTTTTTTATTCAAATTTGTTCATTTTTCCAAAAAATCATAGCTTTGAAACCTGCTACCCGATCGAAACAAGTTTTTGAAAAACCAATAAACTTTCTTTTAAAATTTATGTTTTTTAAAAATGTTTAAATTGTTGAGAAAATTTTCTCATAAATTGAATAAAATATCGAAAACTATTATATCTGTTTAAAATATTGTTATATACAGGTTCTTAGGTAACTGATCCTGAATATTTTAGGTGATGGAGAATCATATTTGATGAAAAAAATCTTCCACGTTTATGGTCAAATCTCAACTACGGAAGAATTATTTTTTGAGAGACCGGTTTTTGCCTTAAACTAACTTTAATTCAAAAAGTGCGGACTTTTTATGATACAGATTTCATTAAAGAAGATCAATGACATGAGAAGAAAAATATGTTATTTAATTAAATTTTGAATGTATAGGTGGTTGTACAAAAAAAAATTCTTCCTGTCCACGTGGACTCAGTGTATACCCCCTTCCTCCTCTCCGTGGACAGGCGTGGATATTTCTTACCCCCTACCTCCTCTAAAGTTGTCCATGAGGTATGTGGACGGGCTCTAACTGATGACATTGTAAGAAATTTATGTCCCCAAAATCGAAGGGACATCAAACTTCGAAACAAAATGCAATTTAAATCAGTAGATTGGTAAAAGACGGATTTCGTGCCAACTCATCTATGGGATTGACATGACCCTCTCAGAACTTAATGAAACTTTGTGGGCGAGAAGACCCTACCTAATTAAGCAACTTGGCACACTTAGTTTTCCGAAAATTCATCTAGACTAACATATGGAAAGGGCTAAATATTTTTGGTCATTTTATTATAATCTTTTTTTCATTCCAAAATGGTAAGTCCTACAAAAAAGTGATCTCTGGAAGAGTTTGAGGAAAATAATTAAATATTCAGAAAAAAAATACTGATTTTTTTTTTGAAATTCTACTCTGAAAAAAATCGAATTCAAAAACTAAAAGTCGGTTTTCTCAAAATGGTCATCTCAGATTTTGATGAAATGGTAGATAAATTGTAGATATAGCAAAGCAGTGGTATGGATGAATCGATCTTATTTCGACCGTGGATCGATCTCCATCGTCGATGATTGTTGCGTGGACGAAGTTATTCTGTAACAACACAAATATGGTCAATAAAGGCCCTGAGTTTTGATCTCACGATCGCTTACTAAGCGAACGCGTAATCAATATGGTTACGAAGACCCCCTGAGAAGTGGTATTGTCCAAGCAAAGTTTTCAAAATCAAAATCCTCAACAAGTAACCGTGTAAATACACAGACTATTCGATGAAGCTTGTGAATCTTCAATATTTTGGTTAGTGTTATCCTCATTTATACGTCGTTTTTTCTTTGGAACACTTATTGTTCTAAATCACTGCCAAACAAGTTTCACAAATTCGCATCCAACGGATGTATATTCCGGTAAACGTATTTTCTCTATCACTGTTGATGTTAACCAACGTAGTTTATTACGGTTACACTTGAGGATGCTAACCCTTTCCCGTACAGCATCGAGTCTCACTCATAGTGTACTTGCATAACATAGGGAGCTAGAACGCTCAGCAGAGTAGTGAAATCACTTGATGTGTGACGTATTAAATTATACGAGAGGGGGTTAATATCAGCACTGCAATTGCAATCCTTGCAAATCCTGTAGATCACGGCTTGAATTTAATTCTGATGATTACGCAGAAACGAAATAATGCTATTCCTTTCCCGCCACTTTGCATTTGCTGCCGGTTACGACTGGTAATTTTCAAACAACTGCAGAGCCATTTTAATCACTCTTTGGGTATCTATACAATCCATTTATTATTATCATATCTACACATATACAGGGTTTTCCAACTTTAAATTCCGAAAGTAAATTGAAATAAACCACACATAGAATTCGAATTTCGATTAAAGTTTTATTTCAAATTAAAGTTTGGTTTATGCGATTATGTGTGAAATACAACATCATTCAAATGTCCACCTAGGGCTTCCTCGCACACCTTGATCCGGAACAGGTAATTTTCGATGACTTTTCGGCACATATGGGGCGGTATCTCGGTCATAACTTCACGAATGTTGTCTTTCAAATGATCAATAGTTTGCGGATAGTTGGCATAGACACGATCTTTCGCATAACCCCACAAAAAAAAGTCTAGCGGGTTCAAATCGCATGATCTGGACGGCCAATTGGCATCACCAAAACGCGAAATTATGCATCCCTCAAATTTCGTTCGCAATATGGCCATGTTCGGTCGTGTTGTGTGGCACGTGGCGCCGTCCTGCTGAAACCACATGTCATCCGTATCCATATCTTCAATTTGTGGCAAAAAAATCGGTTAACATGCGGCCATAGCGCTCACCATTCACAGTTACCGTCTCGCCGTTCACATTTTCAAAGAAATACGGCCCGGTGACTCCACCAGACCATAATGCGCACCAAACAGTGACTTTTGGCAGATGCAATGGCCTCTCAACAATCACGTGTGGATTTTCTGAGCCCCATATACGGAAATTTTGGGTGTTCAAAAAGCCACCGAGCTCGAAATGTGCCTCATCGCTGAAGAAAGTTTGATGCGAAAATTCAGCATTTTGCTGCTGTTGTTCGTTCACCCAATCGACGTATGCCCGACTCATTCCATGGTCACCACGCTCTAATTTTTGTACCAGTTGGACTTTGTATGGATGTAGGTACAAGTCCAAATGTAAAATTCGCCACAATGATGTGTTTGACAAGCCCAATTGCTGAGCACGCCGTAGAATCTAAACATTCGGGTCATCCTCCACACTGGCAGCAACAGCAGCAATATTTTCGGCCGAACGCACATTACGATGATGCACAGGTTTCACAATATCCGCTACGGATCCAGTTTGTTCGAATTTGCGCACTACATTAGTGATTGTGTGCTCTGTAGGCCGTCCATGACGACCAAAATCCGTCCTAAATGCTCGAAAAACATTTGCCGGTTTTTCATCATTTTTATAGTATAATTTAACAAAATTAACACGTTGTGCGATGCTAAAACGATCCATATTGTAAAATGGCAGACATTCAACTAACGGTATGACGCTTTGGTTGACAGCTATGTCAAACGGTTGTCAGCGCAGGGCTATATACTTTCGGAAGCCCGAAATGGAAAACCCTGTATATTTGACTACAAACACAAGCTGAAAACTGTACTTTAGCATCCAAGGGCCACCATCAATCCATTTCTATCTGTTATTTATTTTTTCTATAACTGTACACCCAAAAAAAAAGAAAATTTTCGAGAAAAAATCTTTAGCAATGTTAGAAAAACTTTTTTCCCTTAAATATGCCCAAGTTGAGATGTATGGAAGAGTTATAGGGCAAATATTTATCTATCATTTATTTGCCATTTCTTCAAAATCTGAGATGACAATTTTGAGAAAATCGACTTTAGTTTTTGAATTCGATTTTTTTTCAGTGTAGAATTACAAAAAATATATTTTTCTGAAAAATCTATTATTTTCCTAAAACTTTTCCACAGATCACTTTTTGTAGGACTTTTTCAAGTAAAAAAAATTTATAAAAAAAGTATCAAAAATATTTAGCCCTTTCCATATGTTAGTCTAGATAAATTTTCGGAAAACTAAGTATGTCAAGTTACTTAATTAGGTAAGGTCTGAACGCCCAAAAAGTTTCATTAAGTTCTGAGAGGGTCATGCCAACATCTGGTCGAGTTGACGCGAAATCCGTCAATAGCAGAAAATATGTAAAATATTCAGATCCGTTTATCCGCTCTCGAGTCAAATCCCGACATACGAACAAAATTCGCTGAATAAATATCATTTAATTTTTGTATGCTTTACGGATTTGTTTTAATAACTCCTTAGACATACAAACTTGTCACAGACCAAAACGCATCAAACCTTAGGATAATTTTAGGATAATAGTTTAATTTAAGAATAATAATGTCGCCAAAGTTGATTCCAAATGATGAAATTAACTCCAATTGGACAAACTTATCATTGTATAACGAATGCGTCATTTTTTTTCGATCTCACTTTTCATTGCAGTACCAATAAGCTGCTGCCGTTTTTTTTCGAATTTTTCTTATTTCTGAAATATTCTCCAAAGTATTCTATCATTCTAATTTGGATGGAGACAAACTAAACGATATATACGCGACTCTAATCCGATCAGCCGTTCTCCTATGATGACATTTATACGTACGTGGGAAAAAACTCGTTTTATATATAAAGATTCAAAAGTTCCATTCAAACTAAAAAAGATAAGCCCTTTTAATAAGTTGGTCGTGGAATATACAGAAAGTGTCATAGATTACAAGTTTCAATCATATCAAAAAGAGTCAAAACTTGAAAAAGGGTAATCAAACTTTATCGAAATGTGTAGTTGTTGAATCTATTTTTGATTTTGTATATTTCCTATGGGAACAAAAATTTTTCAAAACGCTATGAAACACGTCGTCGCAGCAATACTCTTCAGAATTTGTAAGTATATACCTAAAACTTGAACAGAACCCGACCTGGGAGCTCCTGGAAGTAGAAAGATGCTGACCGACAAATTTGAAATTATGATTTTTATTCTTATTTTCTTCTTCTTCATATCCTTGATCTTCCTATTTTTATCTATAAAACAACTTCACCACAAGTTCTTCGGAAAGCCTAATCAATAACGTTCATAAGAATACTTCTTCTTCTTCTTCTTCAATGGCACTAACGTTCCTAGAGGAACTTCGCCGTCTCAACGTAGTATTACTTGCGTCATTTTTATTAGTACTTAGTTGAGATTTCTATGCCAAATAACACGCCTTGAATGCATTCTGAGTGGCAAGCTCTAGAATACGCGTGATCACAGTGCAAGTCGGAGGAAATTTCTTTGACGAAAAATTCCCCCGACCAGAACGGGAATCGAACCCGAACACCCGGCATGTTAGTTATGACGCTAACCACTCGGCCTAGGGAGCACATAAGGATACAGTATACGTATAAGTCATTCTGATGATTGGACTTTTTTTAGTTCGCTTTTTTCGAAAAGATCATGCATTTTTTTCAATTTATCATCTTCATTTCACGATATCTCAGGTATAGTACCTGCTACAGTCCTGAAATTTTGAACTTTTCTTAGTTAAAGTGTCTACTTTGTATAGGAAAAATAGAAAAACAGATCGGTGACGGTCACTTTTCCGATTTTGGTCCGCCAGAAATCCCATAGTGCTGGGTGGCATGCGGATTTATATACCTGAACGTGTTTCTTCTACTTATTCAACCTCAACTCAGTTCATGCACAGGGTTGTCACATAGACAGAGTAATCTGTATTTTACAGATTTTTCGCCAAATTTCATATACAGAATCTGTATATACAGAATTAGAAATTTTCGGCAAATATACAGATCTAATTTTTTTTAAATTTAATTTTAAATATAAAATTATTACAGTGCATTCTCTGTCTACCTTCTTACTAATCAACTTTGTTTTTTTTTTCGTTGAGTCATGAAGATACCTTGATTCATAAAAATGTTGATCCATATGAAATGTCACCTGATTAGGATTGGGCGATCTCGGATCGATTTTCAGAAGATCGATCTTTTCCATTCTGATTTTCGATTTTTTGGATCAATCTTTTTTACTCGAGAGAATAGACAAAATCGATTTTTTGTTTTCGGTTTTTTCGATCTTTTTGTAGATTTGTTTTCAGTATACATCGATTTCAATCGCACCAAAGACCACCTAACAATTTTTTCAAACATAATGTCAACATTTGGATCGCTTCTTCTACGATTTACTTCCGTACAAATACTGAAATAGATGAAATAGAACTAGTGCCAGCCACTATGGGGATGTACTGCAACTAGTAGCTCATAAGATCACTGAACTAGATGTTGACATCAACAAAAGACGAAATATTTTTCAATAGTTTTGACGTAGGACTACGTCTTTCATTTCTATACCGGGGTGTAAAATCAAAGTTTCGAAAACGAAAGCGTTACGCCGGAGACCGAGATTTTGAGCGTTAATAGCTCTTAAACAACTGAACGAAATGGTATGATGAACACTTCATTCGAAAGATAAAATGTCTACGCGTCATATACTTGTTACTTTTTCATCCAAAAACTTGTTTCAATAGCCTTAAAATTGCTTTCAAAATAGGCTATTGAAATCACCAATCGGTATATAAGCGAGCGCCGCTCGTAAACCCACTCAGTTATAATTGAACAGCGACTGGAGCATGTTGTCGCTGTTGTGATGAAGGTCACTTCGTTTATCATGAAAGCGCTGATGAACGGTGTTACCAAGAGCCTGTTTGTACACCTTAGGCCAGAAGGGAATCCATCAGGAGGAGAGTGATGCCACGGTTCCGCTTGAAACATCGGAGCAGCCGCCACACACACACACACACACACATACACGCGCGGAATCCTCGTTGCTATCATCGTTGCTGAAAAATAATCTACCAGTTCCCCTGGGAATTGAAAAATACATTCATGCGAAAGAGTTTATTTTAATGTTTTCTATCCATACAACACTGCAACCAAATACATTTGGTTTTGTGATTTTTCAATCAATCGCAATTGACAGGAAAGCTTCTATTATTTTCCCCCATCAGTAGATAATTTTCGTATCCAATGTTGGATGCATAACATGAAAAACGGAAAAATTTTCACATCGCCAAAATCATGTAATATTCGAGTAATCATTTGCTTCTTACTCATATAATGCTGCGACCAAATACATTTCGTTTTGGATTTTTCAATCAAGTGTGATCAATGTAAGACCACGTCTTTCGGCAATTTATTAGAGGTGCAATGAATCTTGAGGAATTCCCGCTCTACGCGCACTGGCAAACGATGTTTACTCAACAATTTCTCAAGTGAGAAATGTGTGTTGTGAGAAAGGATTAGCGAACGCAAAAACGACAAACGGGAGAAAGAGATGTTTGGAGGTTGAAGAAAATTGGCAGAAAACATCTTCATTTTATCTTTCGAATAATGTGATTCATACCACTTCGTTTTGCCAGAAAGAGATTATTATTGCTCAAAGGAGGAATCGAGTCCTCCGAGGAAATAACCCAGCGCAAATTAGAGTCGCCTATCGATTGCGGCATTCGTACACAAATAATTTTATAACGCAGTTTCATCAAAGTGATTTCTTCGATATGGGGAAATATTCACTACATAATGTCATGTGTTTCATATTCTTCATTATCAAATCCAATATCCATGGCCCCTATCGGTATCGAATTATCATTGACACCACGATTTTCGCTAAATGCTCATTTCAGTTCGGCCTGCAAAAAACTTTTCTGAACTCTTATCCATCAAATTTGGAGCCCTGAAAAGGGCCGTTGATTATATGCTAAGCTAATATAGCACGCTCTCCACGGATACGATGGGCCAGCTGGATGTCCTTGGGCATGATGTGACGCGTTTTGCATGGATAGCACACAGATTGGTATCTTCGAATAGGCCTCCTGCAGCGTCATAACCGCGGAACTTTGAAAGCGCAAATCGGTTTTGAAGTCCTGAGCAATTCCACGAATCAAATGCTGCAAAGGTAGATGGCGGATCAGCAATTCGGTCGACTTCTGATAGCGACGAATTTCACGCAAAGTTCCCGGTCGATAGCGATGTGGTCACACTCCTCGCGGCTGGTGCACTTATCCGAGCTGCTTTCGTGGTGCCTTACCACCGAAAGACTAACGAGCTGTGTGCTTGGTCCCACACAAACGAGTCCTCACGGTGCGAGAGTAGAGTAAGAAATGAACGAAAGCAAAGGAAGCATCATATTATAAACCATAAAAGTATAAAATGTAAACCCCACCCTCTTTATTATATTCGTAGCTTAGCCTGAGAGAGAAACGAATAACATCGAAGTAAGTATACAGTAATTTATTTGAATCCGGACACATTGCGTTACATTTAATATCATACCGCAGCCACAACATTTTATGCATGTTGAATTAATACGATTGATTAGTAACTATCAAGTAACTATTAATCGCATAAATTCAACATGAAAAAAATGTTATGGCTGTGATATGATATTGAATGTAATACAAAGTGTCCGGATTAAAAAGCGTCCGGATTCAAAAACATTACTGTAAAAGAGAGTTAACTCGACTGAAAATTTTTCAGTTCGGCCTGCAAAAACGAAATTAATTGGAAGAGTACAGCATAATGCATAAACGTGAGTATGAGCTTCCCCATCTCACATTCCAATAAGATTAATGGGTTTCCAAGAGGGCGCGCTACATACGGATACGAATGATTTCAATAACCTGTTTTCGAAGCTATTATTAAGCTATTGAAACAATTTTTCAAGTCAATAGATAGCAATCATATAACTCTTGGACACTTTATCTTTTGTATGAAATTTGTATGAAATGATCCAAAGCAGAATGAATCACGCTTAAAGAAGGGATGGATTTTTTCTTGGAATTTACTCAGCAAAAATAATCCCCTCGTCCCAACAATAAAAAACAACAAACGGCAAACAGTCTCATCAAAGTGATTTCTTTGATATGGGGATATATTCACTACATCATGTCATATATTTCATATTCTTCATTATCAAATCCATATCCATGGCACTTATCGGTATCGAATTATCATCGACACAACGATTTTCGTTAAATGCTTCTTCGGTTCGGCCTGCAAAAAACTTTTCTGAACTCTTATCCATCAAATTTGGAACCCTGAAAAGGGCCGTTGATTTTATGCTAAGCTAATATAGCACGCTCTCCTCGGATACGATGGGCCAGCTGGATGTCCTTGGGCATGATGTGACGTGTTTTGCATGGATAGCACACAGATTGGTATCTTCGAATAGGCCTCCTGCAGCGTCATAACCGCGGAACTTTGAAAGCGCAAATCGGTTTTGAAGTCCTGAGCAATTCCACGAATCAAATGCTGCAAAGGTAGATGGCGGATCAGCAATTCGGTCGACTTCTGATAGCGACGAATTTCACGCAAAGTTCCCGGTCGATAGCGATGTGGTCACACTCCTCGCGGCTGGTGCACTTATCCGAGCTGCTTTCGTGGTGCCTTACCACCGAAGGACTAACGAGCTGTGTGCTTGGTCCCACACAACGAGTCCTCACGGTGCGAGAGTAGAGTAAGAAATGAACGAAAGCAAAGGAAGCATCTTATCATAAGCCATAAAAGTCCAGAATGTAAACCCCACCCTCTTTATTATATAAGCTTACTGTATACTTACTTCGATGTTATTCGTTTCTCTCTCAGAGTAAGCTACGAATATAATAAGGGTGGGGTTTACATTTTATACTTTTTTGGTTTATAAAATGACGCTTCCTTTGCTTTCGTTCATTTCTTACTCTACTCTCGCACCGTGAGGACTCGTTTGTGTGGGACCAAGCACACAGCTCGTTAGTCTTTCGGTGGTAAGGCACCACGAAAGCAGCTCGGATAAGTGCACCAGCCGCGAGGAGTGTGACCACATCGCTATCGACCGGGAACTTTGCGTGAAATTCGTCGCTATCAGAAGTCGACCGAATTGCTGATCCGCCATCTACCTTTGCAGCATTTGATTCGTGGAATTGCTCAGGACTTCAAAACCGATTTGCGCTTCCAAAGTTTCTCGGTTATGATGCTGCAGGAGGCCTATTCGAAAATAACAATTTGTGTGCTGTCCATGCAAAACACGTCACATCATGCCCAAGGACATCCAGCTGGCCCATTGTATCCGAGGAGAGCGTGCTATTAGCTTAGCATAAAATCAACTGCCCTTTTCAGGGCTCCAAATTTGATGGATAAGAGTTCAGAAAAGTTTTTTACAGACCAAACTGAAAGGAATATTTTCGTTTGGATGCCATTCAGCATCGAGAAAATTCCGGAAAGATCTAATCGTTGCTGAAAAATAATCTGCCAGTTCCCTGGGAATTGAAAAATACATTCATGCGAAAGAGTTTATGTTAATGTTTTCCAACCATATAACACAGCGACCAAATATTTTTCAATCAAGTGCTATTAACAGGTGGTTATCGAGTTAGTATTAACCACTGGTGGGCTTCGAGTATCGAGGAAAATCTGAAAAGAATTAATTGTTGCTGAAAAATACTCTGCCAGTTCCCCTGGGAATTGAAAAATACATTGAAGCGAAATAGTTTATTCTAATGTTTTCTATCCATATAACACTGCAATCAAATACATTTGGTTTTTTGATTTTTCAATCAATCGCAATTAACAGGAAAGCTTCTGAAAATTATTCTTCCCCATCAGTAGAAAATTTTCGTATCCAATGTTGGATGCATAACATGAAAAACCTTGAGCCTCCAACGTAACGCTCTCGTTTTTGAAGTCACCCAAATATTTATTTATCCATTCATTCAGGATGGATTTAGATTCAACTTCAAACAAATGATCTCTAAATCAACGCTAGTCCTACGTCACCCTTGCGGTTATACCATAGATACAACCCACTTCCTGTTTTTCTTCACCCAAATTATAACAATAGAGTACTTTGGAAAATATTTGAGATTATTGGAAAAATTCGAAAAAATTGACTATGCATATCTTCATTTAACAAGGATATTTAAGATAAAAAAGGGAAAAACTAAAATAAGAGGTGCCCATATGTATGTTTCGCTGTGAAAATCATCATTTAGATCAATTTGACAGATCTGAACGGTAACATACAAACTCTCTTGAAGAATATTCGTTATTTTTACCAACCAAAATATTCTCTAGAAATACATTATATGGCAGAACAACGTTTGCCGGGTCAGCTAGTGTTTTCTATAAAATAGATACCATCGTAGAATGCTTAAAAGCATATTGAACTAATTTATTAAAAACATCAACCAAGCGAAACCTGTGCATAAAGTTTAGATCTGTTCTCTCTATCAAATGCCTTGAGTGTCCGAAATATGTTTCAGAATGGTATATTCTTGAATGTCTTAAATTCAAAAACTGAAAAAATAAATTTTTTTTTTCAAATTTTTAGACTGGAATAAACGCTAATTACTCCGAATCAAATTCAAAAATCAAAAGTCGAACACAAAATCTTGCAGAGACACTCAAAACATAAACTTCGCAAGAACGCACGCGCATAGAATGCATTGCATTGCATTGGAACAAATAATAGATTCATTATTATCTCCGCTCGAACGATCGTTGATCCATAGAAAACAAAAAAAAATCCATACATCACCCCCTTAACAAGACAAACAACGGTTTTCTCCACCACAGCTAAAAATATCCGTTCGCATCCGCTACAGAAAAAGGCAGTCGTTTTTCCTCCCACAACAATCAATTTTCCGCTGCTATTCTCCACCACTGTGCACTGTGGGAAGTGGAATGCAAACTATGAAAACGACACAATCGCACTGCCTCGGATCCGCTCTTTTGTTCTGCATGTCCTCCGTTTGCGCAGTGAAGACTGAAGAGGAGGAAATACTTCCCAGTTTGGCTTTTCCTCCGTAAATTCCCCTGCATGGGACGTACCGAAGGTTGAATGTGGAAATGTAGAATGGAAGCGCGTACGGTAATTAATTGGATTTGCCCCAGGATTTATTAAATTTCATTGCAATTCTTCTTCGCCGCGTTGCCATTATTGGAGATTCTTGATTTTAGTTTGTATAACAACGATATGCATAAGATGATGCACCGAGCCACGATGTTTCACAGTGATTCACAGTGATAGAATACATACATTTAACTGCCTCGCCCAAATTTACATTTTTATCGAATAATATTTCAATGTCGATCCAATCCCATTGTTAACGCAAAAGGATCGTGACAAAACGGAATAGAGCAATTTTGTCGGTTCCCAATCAAACTCGGTTGGTGCCCGATTTGTGCACCATACATGATTCATACACAATCAAAACATTCCTATAGACACACATAATTTTTAAAGAGTTTTTATCTTGCTCGGTTTATTCAAATGAAATGGAATTTGACCTTCAGTTTAGCAACTTCTATAATTTTTAATCCCTTTAAGCCCTTCACCTTCAGAATCGTCGTTCGATGTAATGGTCTTTAATGTCCGTTATCAATCACCATGACTGATCCGATAGTAAAAGTAACAGTAACTTTGTCTAACGCTTCGTAATAACATACATTCATGCGGAATAATAATTTGTTCTAATAATTTCACTCCTATCCATCGAAGCATTTTCACAATCACAACAACAGAGATCCCAATGGGATATAATTGGGAACAAGTTTTTCTCCACTGGAAATGAAACATAGCTGAGAAAAACTATGTGCGGGATCCATCCAATTCGAGGCATTCCACCTGAATGCAAAACAATACCATCCCAAGCATCATCATCATCATCATCATCGTTATCACCGGGATGAACTGAACCGGAATGATAGCGATGATGATGCAATGAATTCTACTTCGTGACTGGATGGCAACGGGATACGATTGTTCCTTCCAGCCCTGACGCTACCAATTGCTCTTCGTTAGGTGCAATTATCCCCGGCACAAAAGCGAGTGTTTGAAGAAGACGGAAAAATATGACCTTCCTCCTCCCCCTACGAGGATTTCCTCTCCCTGCAGCTCTTGCGTCTCGGTTCGCTTCCCCCAAATAGGTCATGAATGAGAACGTGAGGAAGACCGATTGTGGTAGAAAAATCGCTTTAAATCCGACAATGATTGAAAGGAATGCTGCTCGGGATAATGTTATAAAATCTCGGAGCTATCTTTCGCTTTATAACAACCAGCGTGGCTCAAGCTGTTCGAGAGCCAAGCCACTTGGTGTAATTCTGTCAGAAAATTCCCAACAACTCGTAAAGAGAGCGACAAAATAGAAGAAACAATTCGCTAGCATCGGGAGTGACAAATCAAGAAGGACTAACTTTTCCGGTATTAATTCCAACTTTAGAAAAAGGATGACTTGAGTGTGAGGAGCCCACTTTTGTGTTGTTGATGTGGCGGCTGGGAATCGCGAGAAACGGGACATAATCCCCAACAGTACGTACGGCGTGATATTCAAAATAAATAATATCTGAAAATGGCGCAAAAAATCGCAGAAGTCCAGTAACAGGGTGCTCGGTAACAGCTGTCATTTAATTGGAAAGTGATCTAGACAAGTTACTTTTCCCTTCCAAATTTGGCACAAAGGCGTCGTCGAAAGTTACATGAATTGCTGCTACTTTCCAGTGATGTTTGTCGACTTGTTATTTGCGGTTGGCACCCAATTACGAGTCAAAATGTTGCCAATGATGATATCGTATCGACCAATGACAATGGAAAAGCTCAATATTCATCATGACAAAGAGTAACAAAAGGCGATGAAAAATCCGCAGTCGATAAAAAATCATTCTAATAATAATGAAGAATAAAGTGCAAAAAAGTAATACTCAGGGAAAAAAGAAATCCTTTTACTTAAACTTCAAAACTATATTTGCCATAGTAAAAATTAGCCCTGACCCTGGATTAAGGAAGTTTTCATGTGTAGCAATAAAAATATAGTTAAGAATTTGTCTTCTTATAACCTACTAGCTGACCCAGCAAACATCGTCCCGTCCAAAATTTTTTTTCGATATCACATTCGGCGATCCATTTTTATTTATATAGATAGAAGACACTTTCGAACGAAGATCAATTTCGCTACCGCAAACATGAAATGGACTAACAACGCTCGTCAATATGTAATTGTGGAACGCATGCGAATTGAATTTTTAGAATTTTCCCATTTTCCTTCAAAGTTTTCCGAAAAATTTCAATTGTTATGTTTGGTTGTAATATGTGTATTATTTTTATGAATCCCCCTCTCCATTCCAGAGAAGGGAGGGGTATCATACCATAATGGAAACATTTCTCGTACCCAAAAACCACCACCTAACCACCGTGAAAACATTTATTGCATCCTAAAACCTCCACATGCCAAATATGGTTTCATTTGCTTGATTAATTCTCTAGTAATGCAGAAATTTGTGTTTCATTTGTACGGCAGTCCCCCCTAAGATAGGAGGGGGGAGTATGTAACCACCGTAGAATTATTTATTACACCCTAAAATCTCTAAAATCAAGGCGTGTTATTTGGCTTAAGAAATCTCAACTAAATATAAATACATGACGCTAATTAATACATACGTTGAGACGGCAAAAGTTCCACGGGGAATGTTAACGCCATTCAAGAAGAAGAACCCTAAAACCTCCACATGCCCAATTTCGTTTCACTTGCTCGAATAATGCAGAAATTTTGTATTTCATTTGTATGGTAGCCCCCTTAGAGAGGAGGGTGGAGTGTCTAATCATCGTAAAAATATTTATTGCACCCTAAAACCTCCACATGCCAAATTTGGTTTCATTTTCTTGATAAATTCTCGAGTAATGTAGAAATTTGTGTTTCATGTTTGGAACTATCATAAGAACCTTCCCCGTCCCCAAAAACTCTTACATACCAGTTTTCATGTCGATCGGTTCAGTAGTTTCCGAGTCCATAAGAATCAGACAGACAGACAGACAGAAATCCATTTTCATATATATATATATATATATATATATATATATATATATATATATATATATATATATATATATATATATATATATATATATATATATATATAAAGAAGATAGATATAACTGAGTCTGTAAAAATAAACGAGTTATAAAAAAGAGTTAGAATTGTCCAATTTATTGTGCATCGTTCTGTGCGATAATTTGTTCCTATTTAAGACATAATTTCATTGTATCTTAAATCTTGTAGAATCGATCGTATTGACAGAAAATTGGAAAAAAAATTGTTGAAAATTGTTTTTGTGTTTCCGCATCACACGCACACATTGTTGTTTTTTCATGCGTTACCAAAGGTAAATTGAAAAATAATTGAAGGTTACAAAATGTAGAATAGTGGAGGCGGTGGAACAAAATAAAATCGCATCAGTCATCTAACTAGCAACCAGTCAGTGGGATGGGGCGAGGGTGTCCAAAATCGTACTTCTCGAGACAGAAGGCTAAGGTTAAGTTTTCTCAATCAATCTTTTTCAAGGCGAATGAACTGAAAAAGTTCAAGGCCTCTGTAATTCAAGACTCTCCCTCTTTCATGTTCAAAGCACGTGCATTTGTTTTGTTTTAGAATGCATTTTCAAAACATGCACGAAGAAAGCGTAGTGCAAAGCTTGCACTGAATCACTTGTTTTTATTTAACTCATTGTCGAGGTGGTAGTACACACTAGAATTGACTGTGGTTCAAGTGTGCCTAGAAAAAGCCAACGTGCTTGACGTGGCTTGGCAGTAAGGCCACAAATTATGACATATGGTCGGCTTGTGTATTAATCCCACGAGAACAAGAATGAATCATTAATCAACCATCTTTAGCTGCTTCCTTAAAACCAAACGAACGATCGATCGTTTCCATACACACCAAATTTTTTACTTAAAAGTTAATTAGGTTGATGCATTTTAAAGTAATATCCGAATCGGATGCAGGATGTGAAGAAGGCATTTTCCAGCGAAGAGAACTGTGTTCTTCGGTTGAAAACTGAAGGGGAAAATTTGTTTCGCTGTGGTTGCTATCGCCTCCTACGCCACCACACCACATTCGGTTTGGATTTTCTGTTGCCGTTCGTCGAAAGAGGTAGGCGTTCTTGGGAGTGCCAAAGGTTCTTTTTAGACCCACCAATACAAAATTAGCATTTTAGGTACAATTATTCAGAATTCCGATGAGACCATGTACAAGCTCCTCCAATTTGGACCAAAGTGAATAAACTAGTGGATTGAGGCCTGGGGTACAGAAAAACCAACCATTACCGAAAATGAAGTCTGGTAGGTTTGTTCCTATCCACGTTTTAGAACCGATTTGGGAGTTTTTTTTTTTGCATTGTTCCAAACATATTTGTTCCCATCTGGGCGTCAATAAATGGAACATCACTCATTGTCTGTACGCGTCAAGGTGTAAATCTTCACCCAAAATACGACTTATGCTGAGCTTGGAAACGCCCGTTTGCAACGAGTATTGCGCCGAACGCGTTCACGAACGACATGAATGACATTGTGCAGTCGTGCCGATCTTGTATGCCTCTTTCTGGGTCTATCTTCCATATCAGCTGTTTGTTTGTACCATTTTAGTGTGGTACCACATCAATTTTCGTACAATTATCTATTGATTCAGATCATGGCACCTACTCAAAATCGAAATTTTTAACATCATATTGATTTTTTCAATTGATTTTTTAATATGAATACTTTCAAACATTTAAGTTTTTTGCCAAGCAAACGTTCGTGGATTCAATCGCAGAACGCTTCATTAATTGATCTTCTAATTGGCCCTTTACATTGAGCTTGAGCTTGAGCTTGGGTAGACTGTACAATTCGTAGTTGCTCTCCGTGATTGACCTGAACCAACCGAATTGCACAAAGAACACACAGAATGACGCTTGGGACTAGCAAATCATTCTCGTTGTGCAATTTTCGGTGATTCGAGCTTTCAATGATCAATAACGACGCCGGCCACGTCCTTACAGTCACCAGGGGAAGGGTAGGAATGTTAGTGTGATATTCGCCGCCCGAAGGCCAGAAGGGTCGCCTCTATAGCGTGGTTCCCTAGCGTTTATCATGGAAGGGATAGTTTGTTAGTGGGAAGGGGTAATAATCAGGATTCACTGTGGTAAGTGATGTGATTATGCTAACGCAAACTAGAGATCACTTGACGAAACGAAAACTTGAAAACCAAATGCATTTCGTAGCCGTGAAGATATTAAAGGGTGACCTGAAAAGGTCTCTGCAAAAGGATCGTAACTCTGGTAAGTGAATTAATTTTGTAAGCGTGGACCCAATTACTCGTTGAAACGAAAACTCGAACATCAAATGCATTTAGTAGCAGCTGAACAGTAACCTGAAAAGTCTCCTCTGTTCAACGGAGCAAAAACTCGAAAATCAAATGTATTTGAAGATTGAATATATTGAAGGGTCACCTGATAAGGTCTTATCAGACTCGGATCGGACTTAATACTTGTGCCTAGTCGCACGTCATGCTCTTCCATTGTAATACACGGAAATCACGGAAGTTTTCCGAATTGGGACTCTAGCATCTTGAACCTAGTCTTGCAATTTATATTTGAACCTCGAAAAGGAAAACTTGATACCTGCGATTTGGATTTGTAATAAAAACTAACAATTTCTCAAGTAATCAGTCGAGCAATTATTAACGAAATCATTATTCTTATAGTAAGGGTTAGAATGACATAATTGAAGGAAAAGCAACGTCAATCCTCTATTCAAAAAAAACCGAAAAGGAGATACATACAAGAAGAACTCACTGACATTCAAGGTGAACTACTAATCCAAAGAAAAAACATGGGTGAGCAAAAGAGACAAATGTAAGTTAATTCAAACTTTTCTCTCGACCTCCGTAACATTCTCATGGTCGAAACGCACACTACATTGAATATTCTTGCATGGAAATCTTATGGCCGCTTGTACATACACATCAAAGTCAACGTCTTTAAAAGATTTTTTAAGAGATTTAAAAGAAAAGAAAATCGATGTTACGTTGACGTCAATGCGCTCTTTACCACGAAGACAATATTAGATATATATAAAAACCTCTAAAACTATTGGATCTTCTAAAACTCTAGAATGTCGTTTAGATTGAATGCAACTTCGCGCGAAAATGCGGCTGCACAAATCTCACGCAACTGCGAGAAGTAAACAACGACATAGAACTGCACCGGCGTGGCTACACCGTCCGCTCCGCCTTGCCGTGACCGAAATCGTCTGCCTCGAACAAACAAAACAGCCTGCCTCCATCCGTCAGCTATCGCACAATCAAAATATGCTCTCCGATTCAATCCTCTCACAAAAATGGACTGGTCTCTTCTAATTGGCCCTTTACATTTTCTTTTTAATATAAATTTCCTAGTACTTCTACAAAAACTCGTCATTAAAATATAAATTTATCTTCAGACGCAGTTCTTGATTCACTTACTCAAGATTCTTGATTCACTTACAAATAACATCGAATATATGTTTAACACTAGGTTTACGCGTCATTTTGACGCATTTCGAATTTTATAAGGAAAATTACAAAAATCAGCTGTATTTATATTCCAGCTCCACATATTCCACTTTTATGCATTGATTGATGTCTATTTTAGTTTTTTCTTCGTTCAAATTGACGCGTGTTCGTAAAGATGGTATATAAGAAACGTCCGTAAACCTAGTGTTAACACAGAAAATTAAACTTTCATTCATAATTTTTTATTTTCAAAGCACTTCATTCCACCTCATTTCTCGTCAATTCATTGCCATTTTCGCTTCACACCAACAGAACACGAAGCATAGTTTCACAAACGCGAAATCCAATTGGACTAACAATGATGAATGATGATTTTCGCACTTTTCTTCAATTTTTTTCACAACTTGCAAAACACTACAACATTGATCTACGGACAGAGAGGAATAGGGTAATTTTTATGCCTTTCAAGGATTTTCCTCACAGCGGAATCATGATCATGGTTTGACCACCTCTGATCATGGTTTGTCCAAAAAATTATCTTGGTTCGTCCGGCTTAAGAAATCACCATTTTTGAATGAAAAAATTCGAATTCTCAAGTAGATTTTGCATTTATAATTGCTTGAGTTTACTGTCATCATATTGATCTATTCATAATTTAGGCTTTCTTCAGAATATTGCATTTTCTTGTGCATTTCAAAAGTGTTCACTTCAAGACACTCAGCATAGAGAAACTTTATTTCTGCTATGCGCGAAGGACACAATAAACAAACTGCAGCGCGCCAAGCGGTTGCCATAGAAATCATGTGGACAAAACAACATTATTGAATTGGACAACTCAAACAAACCAAAATCATTTACCTTACAACAAAATAAAGACGGCTCGAATCGGACCATTCCTTCCTCGGGGGAAAAGGCGAAAAAGTAATCCATTATTTTTTCGGTAGCTTAAGCCGTTTGAAGCAAGCGATTAACCAGAAACGTCCAGAATTGACTCCCTTACTAGTTTTAAATAGGGTGAAATAAAAAAAAACGAGTGTATAATTTTCGGAAAGAAATATAATAGAAGGTTGGAATAAAATCCGAGCAATTTGATAGGGGTAAGGCGAACTGGGAATGTTTAACGTGAGGTGTAGAGGTATAGAAGAGAAATGTGAGATGGGTGCTCTTTGCATCACTAACTTTATACTGACCGTTTTACCCATTAGAAGCTGTCCAACTTACCCCACCATCACGATCATTTGAATCATTCACAATTTCCTACTTAATCTCCCACAAATGAACTCACTTTGTTAGAACATTACTAACACGGCTTCAACCTTCACTTGACTACAGGGTAACTTCGATATAACGTACATTTTATTTTCAAAATTGTACGTAGTTTCGAAATGTACGTTATATCGAAGCATAATAAAGAACTCAGAAACGTTGTTTATATTACTTTCTTGTGTTGGTGTTTGAGTAAGGTTGATGAATAAAATCAATAAGAAGACGAATCCAACTTTTCTCATGATGTTTCCCTTCGTTCTGTTGATCGAAGATTGATTCATTTAGAATCCGGAATCACAAAACAGTAGTATTTCGGGATTGGTTAAAGTTACAACACAAGCTTTAGTATCAAAATACAGGACTTTGATCATGTGTACGTTATATCGAGTGACGTTATAACGAGCGTACGTTATATCGAAGAAACAGTGACGGATAAAACAACAAGACCATTATTTATTCAGCCATTACATGCCGAACCGATCTCAGATTTTCGTGAAAATTTGTAATTTTATTTCTTATCACCAAATATTAGACTCGCTTCCTTTTTTTATTTTTTCATCAGGGTGCCCATTTCCATTTTTGGTTTGTCCATTGTCTCCATTTTTTCCAAAAATGTTTTTTTTTTCAAAAATTCATAACTTTTGAACTACTAGACCGATCAACATATAAAATCAAAGTCAATTAGCTATTATTCTTTGAAGAAACATCACACTCGCGAAAATTTTGGCTTTTGTTTTCGTGTTTATTTATTGTATTACATGGTTTACATGGTTTAGAGACAGAGGGCGATATATACATCTATACAACATATCCGAAAATCAGAGAACGATTTCTTTGTTTTTTTGAGTTATGATTTTTCAATGTTACGGTACTCGGTACTCAGTACCAGCGGTACTCAACCTTTTTTAGGACGTGTCTAAAACACGTGTTAGTCATGGTGTAGCGGACTGCAAAACAAAATTAATAAATGGAGCACAACCTTCTTCATTTATTTTTTTTTCCATGATTCGACCGCATTGGAATCGTAGGACCCCTAAATTCAAACCAAATCGGATGTGTAGTGAGGTGCAGCCGACAACCGACACGAAACAAACGGGACAAATTTTCATCTTCAGTTTTCGACCGAAGAACGTAGCTCTTACCGCTGAAAATAATTTTCTTAACATCCGGCTTGAAAGGCGCTGCACTTTGACACTACTTCTAACCCAGAAACAGTGTTCGAGCGGAGCATAAGTTGCCCGTTATTCACCGCTCTGTTCGGTAAAACACACAAATGGACAGAACAAATGTATGAGGAAATGGGAATACTTCCAATTTCCATAAATTTAAACCATATACGAACTATGGGATTGTAATGTACAGCATACCAAACAAGTTTTAGAAAATTTCCGATTCGATTGGTATGCAAATTGTTAAAATCTGTTCGCAGCAAAAAAGTTATTAACGTTAACTTTATTTCATAAAAACGTGACCTGTTTTCTGATTTCACACCCTTAATGTAAGACGTAGTCCTACGTCAAAAGGATGATCGGAAAAAGTCACCAATAAGTCATTCACGATGCTGCTAACAACCAAGATGGCGGCGGCAGCGAGACCTTCTATATGGCCTTTCTTGAATAATATTTAAAAATGCATCCAAATGATGGAAATAACACTTTAGTCAAGTGTTTAGTTCTGAAAAGGATTAGCGTGTTTTTGTAGAAGAATTCATGGGTTATTCATGATTCGTTCCTTATTTTCAATACACATAGCGCACTTAGTAAGCACCGAGAATATTCTGCCAGATACAGTGCGGCCCGAGGCGATTACGTACTTGTTCCCTCACCACCGTTATATATTTGATAACGCATAAAATCTACAATTCGTATGTGTAATTCAATCATACAATACCAATCTCCACAGAATGACATGATGAAAGATACGACACGTCCTGTTTAATATTTCTTTTTTGCTTTGCTGCTACCTGTCAGTGCTAGCTCTGCACTATGCTTACCTTGCGCATATTTTAAGAATGCATTCTGAGGCCAAAAATTTTGCACGCCCATTCAACACGGTAGCAAAATAGAAACTGAGGCGAGGGCGAGCACAATATTTATAGTGCTTTTACGGCCATTCGACTGTGCATCAATCGCCGACCTATCTTGACTTTGATGAACTTTTGATCTTATTTATATTTTATTTTATTCCACCAACATTTATAGATTCTTGTACTTTCAACAGTTTGCTTCCAAAGCAGTTTCTGAGCTATGGAAGAAAGTAACAAATATCTCTCACTTCGTGGAGCCGTCACAGAGGTGTGAACGCTCAAATCCTTGAACCCGTAACGTAACGCTCTCGTTTCCGAAACTTCTGCACCCCAGTTCTGACGCAGAAATGATGGGGTACAAAAATACAGAAGCAGTCTCTACCAGACGGCATGAAAATCGACGCGGTGCATTCACCGAACAAAATTGCATCATTGTGGGTGGATAATCTTCCGTTCTTCCTTTGTATCGTGTCTGACAACAGCATCGAAAAAGACTGCTGTCTGCTAGCTGAAGCGAGACTGTGACTTGAATAATGTTGATCATGGTGTTAATAATTTTCTTAAATTGGGCTAACTTGTCCAGTGGAGCTACTGCCGTCTCAATGTACGTATTAACTAGCGTCATTTTTATTAACACTTATTTAAGATTTCTTATGCCAAACTACACTCATTGGATGTTTTCTGGGTGGCATGCTCTAGAACACTGGTGTACCAGTGAAGCTGGGAAGACCTTTCTTTGACAAAAAGTTCCCAGGCCAGTGTGGAACGAACCCGAACCCCCGTTATGGTAATATGTGCGCTGGTTTGGAATGTAAAGGCCAATATGGAAAACTCAACTGAACCCTCGGCTATCTGGAAAACCTCTCTGCCGTCTGATCGCTGGCTGGATGACTGACGAGTCGTGAATGCTGTGAATTCACGAATAGAATGTTTATCTATCTATCTTTCTATATATATATGAAAATGGAGTGATGTCTGTCTGTCTTTCTGTCTTTCTGATTCTTATGGACTCGGAAACTACTGAACCGATCGACATGAAAATTGGTATGTAGGGGTTTTCGGGGCCAGGGAGGTTTTCGTGATAGTTTGAGACTCCTCCCCCCTCTCTAAGGGGGCTGCCATAATGAAACACAAATTTCTGCATTACTCGAGAACTAATCAAGCAAATGAAACCAAATTAGGTATATGGAGATTTTAGGATGCAATAAATGTTTCTATGGTGGTTAGACACTCCACCCCCCCTTCTTTCTAAGGGGGTGCTTCCATACAAATGTAACACAAATTTCTGTATTACTCGAGAATTAATCAAGCAAACGCAACCAAATTTTGCATGTGGATAAATGATTCTATGGAGGTTAGATACTCCTCCTGCAAACTAATCAAGAAAATGCCAAATTTGGCATGCGAAGGGTTTTAGAGGACACCAAACGTTTCTATGGTGAATAGACACTCCGCCCGTCTCTCTGAGGAAGAAGAGGGGCTGCCATACAAATGAAACATACATTTCTGCATAATTCAAGAACTAATCAAGCAAACGGAACTAAATTTGGCATGTCGAGGTTTCATGGGGAAGAACAATTTCTAAGGTAGTTCGACAATCCTCACCCCTCTCTACGGGGGGGGTCCCATACAAATGAAACACAAAACTAAAAACAAATTTCTGCATAATTCAAAAACTAATTAAGCAAACGGAACTAAATTTGGCATGTGAAGATGTTAGGGGGCACGAAACGTTTCTGTGGTGAATAGACACTCCTCCCCCCTGTCTAAGGGTAGAGGAGGGGAGGGGTCTGTCTTTATTCTATCATATTGTCTGTATCAAACATTTATTCCATGTAACGGAGAAACATGTTATTTGTAGGTGGTTAAAAAATCTTAAACGAGAATTGTGTCTGAAAAGAATCTGATATTATAAGGATGAGTTTTGATAGAAGTACTAGGAATTTTATACTAAAATGTGAATTCATCGGGGTCGATCTCGTATTTTTTAATTTCGTTCTTTGGGTGTTCTATCTTGTATTAGGATAATTAAAAAATCGACATTATTGTAAATATAGCTAATTTGAACATTCATAACTTTTGAACTTTTCAACCGATTTATGATCGTTTCTCACCAAATGAAAGATATTGGAATTGTAAATAATGAAAAATTAACAAACTGCATATCAATTGTCTTTTTGAGATGAAAATTCAAAAACTAGTTTTTTTGCAGTTTTAAAGGGGGTGAATCCCAGAAACGACGCAGAAATTGTGGTCATACTATGCCATTGTTTCTGAATAAAAAGTCAAAAATCTCAGTGTTAACTTAAATTGGCTACACGATGAACGAAAAACATTTTTCATCTGCCTCACATAATGAAGTATTTTGAATATTGCATTGACATTGGTAGATATCCGAACTAAAATTTTGATTTAATCTTTTAGTCTCCTTCAAACCACGTAGTCATCGCGTTTAACATGTTGATATTTATATTTATTGTAC
Organism: Toxorhynchites rutilus septentrionalis; assembly: GCF_029784135.1. Taxonomy (NCBI): domain Eukaryota; kingdom Metazoa; phylum Arthropoda; class Insecta; order Diptera; family Culicidae; genus Toxorhynchites; species Toxorhynchites rutilus. The sequence continues at coordinate 246,466,373 of NC_073746.1, forward strand.
AAAAACAAAACAGTCATAAATTCGGCTAGAAGTCACATATCGTAAAACAACCGAAAACAAACCATTTTTATCCTTATTTTGCAACTATCTGTCCCAGTGATCAACATTTTTCTATCGAAAAGCTCAATGTCAGTCCCTAAGGATCGAAACGTGGTTCAACGTGTTGAGATATTCGCACTTAATATCAATTCAAAAAATTAATCGCTTCTATAATCCTTCACGTAGTAGCTCATACTGGAAGGAAATGATTCGAATTGATGTTCACTCGTAACTTCCGTATGTTTAGGCCTCCACTTTCCGCCTGGTAAACGAGGAGCTGAGATTCACCTTATAATGAATATCCTTTTCTGGTGGGACAACCAGATACATCGAATCCGAAACAAAACAACGATAGAAACGGACAAAACCCCACTCATCCTGGAAGCAGCATCGTCATCCATAAACACGCATTTCATCGAACAGTGTCCCCTTCTTCGGAGAAAGAAAATGGGTATACGTATCAACCGTAAAGACCACTATTTATCACTTCATCTCATTCAGTTTGAGTGTCAATCATGTTTTTCTGCCGTTTCATCTCGATCGATCGGTATGCATTGATGTAGAAATCTTCATTAACCCGCACATCACGTGCTCCGCATCCTCTCCGAACGAAGACTCAAATTTACTTCCCCGGGATTGACCCTCAAGCCGCTGAGGGTGAGATACATGGAAAAACTGTCCGTCCGACGGCAGCATATCAGTCCAAACACGCCCAATAAATCATTAAGACGAATTATCGGAATCGATCGGAGCGCCACTGTTGACGAATAAGACGATGGCGATGACGATGCTGATGTTGTTCATTGCTGATGATGATGATGATGATGATGCTACTGCTGATTTATGGAAAATAGTACACTACTGTTTCGCTGATCCATTCGACAGACAGCTTAATCTCGCTTCAATGGGGAACTGATGCGGGATTTACTCGGATAAGTGCACTTCCCTGAAGGATTGAACATTTTGAGGGATTGGGATTTTCTCAACAACAAAAATTAATATCCCGCTATGAGCGTTGTTTTTACTGCGATGTGATTACGGGCATGCTGTTATCCTTGAATTCAATCTCTTCTCATTAATCACAACTATTCATTTAAATATTGATTGATGTATGCTGCATCCGGAAATAGATGAGCCGATTAAATTCCTCAGAAAACGAATCCAAATGTTTCCCAAACAAATCAAAGCCATTTCCTTCCAATTAGCGATAGAATGTAATACAAATCTGAAATGAGAACTAATCACGTACGAAACGTTTCAGCTCTGGGGAGAGGGCTGCTGGAATATTGATGCTAATTTACGACTGATACACGTGGTACCACCTGTATTCCAAGGGGGAGGGGTTGTGTTCAATTTCAAACAATTATGCAGCCGGCGGGCTGCGGGCGTCGAAAGTCGACACCAATTGGACGGATTTGGTTTCGAATCGACGGGAAATTACGACCGGAACGTATGGCACTCCGTATTCATCGAGGGATGATTGCTCCCGGTGGAATAAACGGGCCTGCTGGCTCTACTGTGTGTGGGCATTTCTTGGGAAATGGATCCGGAAAATCATCTAAATTGGGTAGGAGAGATTGTACTATGACGGAAATATGGCGAAAGGTTTTGAGAAATACAATCGATTCAAGGCATTCTGATCAGCGGACTTTCAACGGGTTCAACACTCAATCTCTCGCCGATGAATTTTCGAACAATTGACCCATTTTGCCGCCACATACTCTCAGGAATGTGAACTCCAACCAAGCACTGACTGATTGGAATACTGATGAGTCGTGGATTTGCTCCAATCCATCCTTCTGTGGTGTTGTTCAACAAACAGGTCAGTCAACTTTCGTTCGTATGTATGTCACACATTTGACGCCCGGGTAAGAACACAGAGACGAAACCGGTGAGGCGTTTGGAACATCCATGCCGAATTATACAGAATTGATATCGAAAAGTTAGCTCGAGAAGAGCCTCTAGCATAATTGGTTTCACATCCTCAGCTGGTAAACAAGCGTGTAATGTTAACGGCGAATAACGGCGAGGGTTCTTATCATCCGGAGTTCATTCGTGGTCGCACCCGTGCACGCTGGCAGCACGAATCGGTTCAATCGACACCGTGCTGAAAATGATCATAAATTATCGAAACGACGGTAGCACTATGGTGTTGTGACATCAATCTTGATTCAAGCGTTGAAGCACGTTGCTAATGCGGTGTCTAGCATCCGCCTGGTGTTTACGTTCTGGCATTTGTCCAGAGCGGATTTACGCAATGGGCGATTTCGAAAAAGTTCGGATAAGGTACGAATCGTTAGAGATGCCAATCGTTGGCGATTGGATTCTCGTAGATCAGGGTTGAAACATGGAGTGCGTGAATGTTTTTGATGGCTTGGAGAAACTGAGTAATCTAGTCGAAATTATGGAGATAATGAGAAAAATTTCGTCAGCTATTTTCATAATGAACTTATAACAAAATATAAAGTAATATTATAAAAAAAAGTAGAAAGGTCTGAGCCTAGGGTCACGGACGGAAGTTTGACGTAGGACTTGGTTATTTTAAACATAATTCTTTTCATTGTTCAGACAACTGTTAGTTTAACTCTTTTGAAACTCTAAATAGTAACCCTGAAAAAGGCCGTTTGTTGTATGTACTCAGAAACTTCAAACGGTTTGTAATGAACAAAACAAAGAAAGACAAAAAGCTACTGGCAGTTCAACTGTCTAACTGAAAATGATTAATGAATATCAGTGGGATACATAACAGGGTGGAATTGTAGATGAAGTACTCGTTTATATACAGATTCGATTATATGTGATTCAACATAGTTTGGAAAAAAATATTTTTTTTATATTTCAAATATGGCTTATTTCAAGAAGAAATGTAACCTTTCAGCGTTTAGGTGAAGTTTAAGTGTCTATTACATGTACAGTGGGGTAAAAATCGTGATTTTTGAAGATTTTGCTTGAATTTTCACCAGGAATTATTTATGTCGATATTGCAGCCAAATTAAGAAATATAGAAATTGGGCATCAAAGAACAAATTGTAGAGCGGTTAAAGAACTTCAATTCAATTGATAGAAATAATCTAGTTTGATATAAATTTTAGAACAAAAATAATAATAACACATTAAAAATTATTAACTTTTAAGTGTTTCACTTCCCAAATGTTATTAAAATTCATCAATTTAGTTGTTCCTTCACTATATCCTGTACTAAATTTTCTCATCTTTCAAATGAAAGCATCAGAATCGTCTTCCGTAGAGCACTTTTAATGTAGAGGCAGTTTGAAGCAACAGAGTCGGAAACAGAAAAAAAAATTCTGTAACTCGGTCATTGTTGAAATTCGAACTTATGCGTAGGAGGATTTTTTCATCAAATATGATCGTCTATCACCTCCTGAGAGAATCTGGATAAATTTTTTTTTTCATGTGTTATTTTTTTCAAAAATAAGTGTTGTACAGCGCGGACTCGATTATATACAGTCTCCGATGTCTTTTTACTGTATATAATCGAATCATGTATATAATTGAGTCAAAAACATTTTTTTTTAATTTGTTTTTAATGCATATGTTTTACGTTTATTGAAAGAAAAAGAAGAATTTAAATTTTGATTCATCCCCTTAAAGTCAAAAAACACCTTTCTCACATGAAAAAAATATTTTTCCCAGAATGCCTCTACGCATATGTTCCAATTTGAACAATGACAGAGTTATAGTACTTTTTTTTTGTTTCGGACACTGTTGCCTCAAACTGACTCTACACTAAAAAGTACGCTGCGTAAGCCAATTATGTTGCTTCCATTTGAAGGATTAGAGAATTTAGTACAGGATATAGTAGTGGACCATCCAAATTAGTGTATTTAAATAACATTTTGACATTGAAAACATTGAAAAGTTTGTAATTTATAATGTGTAATTATTAATTTTATCCTAAAAATTCATATTAAACTTGATTCTTCTATCAATAAAATTAAAGCTCTCAAACCACAATATAATTTATTCTTTGACGCCCAATTTCTGTCTTTCTTAATTTCGCTGCAATATCTATATAAACAATTCCTATAGAAAAATCAAGCAAAATCTTCAAAAATAGCGATTTTTACCCCACTCTACTTATAATAGCAATATGAATTTCACCTTAACGTTGAAAGGTTACATTTTTTCATGAAATAAGTCATAAAAAATAATCTTTTGCATCCGCCGTATAGTCCGGACCTTGCACCAAGTTACTACCACCTGTTTTTGTCCATGGCGAACGAGCTAGGTAGTCAGAAGTTAGCCACAAAAGATGCCTGTGAAAATTGACTATCCGAGTTTTTTGCCAATAAGGAAGCGAGCTTCTATAACAGGGGTATTATGAAGCTGGCATCTCGTTGGGAACAAGTCATCGAACAAAACGGCGCATATTTGACTTAAAACAGATGATTGTAACTAATTTTATGAACAAATGAAAATTCAAAAAAAATACCGCAGGACTTTTTTGACAGCCTAATATAATCGAGTCCGACCTGTATTTGTATTTTGGTAATGCTTCAATTCCCTACAAATATCGAGAACGAACTATTAAACTCTAAACCAAGCCTCTAAGATAGTTTAATTGTAATTTTGAGCATTTATGAAATATTAATTTGACTAATACCCAAAAAACGGTGATGAGATTTTTTTATTCTTTCAAAAGTAATTTGTACCTGGTCTGTGACTTCAACCCTGCCATTTAACCGCCCAAGGTGTGAATTGAATTCGTAAATAGATCCCCGCGAACCAACACCACCCCCAAAAAGGCACGATGACGCATCTGTCAGTTTGCGTAATTCGTCTGAGAGGCGGCGGTTCGCGCTAGCCGTATAAAATGCTTCTGCCCTAAAGGTGACACTTTCCAGTGTGCGCACGCTTTGGTTCTTAATCTGATGTAAATGACATCATGGGACTTCAGTTTCGCGCCAACAATTTATATTTAGTCATTGTGGGTTCGTCAATGGTGTAGAGGGCAACGGTTATGACACAATCTACGAGTGGTGATTGATCGGTGAGCAGCGCGCCATTAAATCACTTGAATTGAATTATTTCCGTCGATATATTGTCGATGTAATTGCATACATTAAACGTGTACATATTTGCCTTTCTTGATGGTAACGTACCTGAAAGGAAAAGAGAAAAGATCATGTATTAGGAATCACAATTATCTGATAGAATCGAACGAATGAAAAAACACTTTTGAAAAAAAACAAACTAGTTGCTGGATGTGATATCTGCTACGTGGTCTTTTCCGGTAGTTCTTTTCTTTCACTTTGATCGTCGTGTCCGATAGACGCACTTCCAGGAAAAGCTCGTTTATTCATGTTTGTCCGTTAAGGCATCTTCAATCGTCCGTTGATAGTTGATATACATCAAACACATACACACCGGCAGCACTTGAGCATTTGAGAGCGGATCAGAGAGTCTGTTGAAGCACTGATACCACTGCTTGAACGGGATGGGACTTCCAACCGAAGGAAGCATCGCACATACATGCATAATGCGTCCGACCATTTCTTTTCATCGCCTTTCCGTTGTACGTAGCATATTTTATGGGAGAAAGGATGTTGGGAGGCGAAAAGGCAAAAAAAAACTGATATCTCGCTCTGATCACATCCCATTTCTTAGTTCTTCTCCTTCACAGGCGGTAACAAGATTAGGTGGAAACTTATCTGCTCAGAACTGCTCTTTTCACTCGCTCATCATCGAAATGAAGAGCAAATTGATGACAGTCAAAAAAGTGAAGCACTCGGACATTTCCAAGAGTTTATTTTCTTATCTTAATTTGTATTTATCTCAAATAACAAAAGCTGGAGCAGCATCAATACCACGTACCGACGCTTACCGACACCGCATAAAGTTGAATTGATTAAAGCTTATTCCCTCCGGCTATTTCCTTTCGTCGTCTTCGTCCAAAGTTACCCATGAAGTGAAAAAGGCCGAAATGTCATCATTCATCATTGGGATCTTGTATTTTTTTTCCTTTGTAGTTGTAACTTGTGCATTAGCCACCCAACGCCATCGTGGAGCAAGGACGAGGCAAAACGAAGGGGCGTGGTGAATACCCAGAAGCCGCCGTGCCGCAAACAAACGGTGGAAGATCCTCAAGACAAGGGATGGACTATACGGCAGGCACCGGTCAAACGTGACTCCGGAATGATTAATCGCTCTCCAGATATTAAAAGATGTGGGCCCTACCGCTTTACGGCTGCACGGCTAGAAGGCCATCCCAAGCGACGGCTGAACGGTTTGTTGTGATGAGGGATCGCTGTCGGGAAATCCACCCAAAATAACGGCAGCACGAAAAAAAAGAGATAGACGGCCACCTTGATGCATACTTTTGAATTATTTATATCTCACCAGACGACCATAGTCTTGATTAAATTTGATGCTTCAGGGGTGGGGGCGGTCCTTAGGTCGACATTGATTGGACAGAATTTATGTGCGCCACAGGTACGACCAATGCATCACTTAACCTGTATCTGTTAGTGCTGGGATTCAGCAGCCGTTAGACGGTATCATAGAATGTAATTAGTGGTGAAGTGATTCCTTCGCACGATTGAGGCCAACTTTGGCACGAGAATTCAACGATACATGGTAAACCCTGACATTTGAAGTGCTCTCTTGGCGGATGCAGTAAAATAACATCGCACATTGGCAGCAGAGTTTGATCTTAGTTGGCTGTCAGACAGTGTTGGAGCTATAAATGTTGTCGATTAGAAGTTGTTTACGATGTGCGGGTCAATTGATTTCATATGGAGTTAAATTCACACGATAGAACGTTAACGCTAACTCGTTTGTGACTCTAATAAACGATGAATAATTTAAAAATCTCCCGGAAAGTTACATACAAGTAACTTATTCAAGTATTATTAAAACGTTTTATGAAATTAGAACGACCGTTTGAGAACGGTAAAGAACCATCCAATAACAGCGATGAGATTAAAAGTCAAAATGAGACATAGAAAATTCGACCAAATGGAGTGAAGTAGCTTTATTTGATAGAAAATTGCATACCACTCGAACAAAATGTTATCCAACACCCTCATTCTTGTTTTCGAACGAAAAGAAATCGTTCGAAAGAATGTACCATTTGTATTCTTGTTTTCGTACGAATCTAATCCATTCATTCGAACTTTCGAAAATTGAACAATTCGAACGAATCGGACATTCTAGTTTTTGTACGAATGTGTTTTTTCACGTGGTTTCTAAACGTCACTTTTTTCTTGCGAATTCCGTTCGATTGTTAATTCAGTACATATTCATGTTTTTCGGATAATTTGAGCTTACTGTAGTCGTACTGATTCTGCTGTTCAATCTATTATAGAAGGAATTGAGTCATTGAGGATTATGAATATGGATCATGAACATTATTAATATTTCATTTCTTCGTATACTTTTTATTATTGTTTTTGCTGTTTTGCAGTCCAGTTAGTAAAATTCAATAATTGGGTTGATTTTCCGGCAAAATTAACGAACGATCACTGTATGGGCGACACTTTCACCGTTGCTTTGATAAAATCTTGCATGAAATTTTATTGATGCATGAAATCTTGCATCTGATGTTTATGTTCGAAAAAGGTCTTGTTCGAACGGATTCGTACGAAAACAAGAAAGTATTTTTCGAAATTGTTCGAATCAATTTTCGAACGAAAGTCAGATACGGCCGTAAACAAGAATAAGGGTGCAAATGTTAAACGCCGTTAAAAAAGTAGAAGGTTCTGAGCCTAGGGGCACGAACGGAAGTTTGACGTAGGACTGTGATTGTTCATAACACTTGGTTATTTTAAATGTAATTCTTTTCATTGCTGAGAAATCTGTTAGCTTAACTCTTTTGAAACTCTAAATAGTAGACCTGAAATGGGCCGTTTGTTGTATGTACTCATAACCTTCAAACGGTTTATAACGAATAAAGAAAGTAAATAAGCTTCTGGCAGGAAGTTCAACTGTCTAACAGAAAATGATTGATGAATATCAGTAGGACACATGACAGGGTGGAATGGTAGATGAAGTATATGTGAGTCGGTAAACAAAAAAGAATATTAACTCTTTGCGGTCGGAATTAATTCCCCTTGAAAGAGATTCTCTTATCTTTCCATGCTAATAATATTTAGTTTTTAGTGAGTACCGTTACCTCTTATTCATAGAAACTCTATATACATTCATGAAAAAGTTCAGAAGAGATGAAAATTCGCTTAGAAAAAATGTAAACTATTACATCGTTGAATAAAGTATTTAATATGATTCCTCGCTGTGGTGGCTGAGAGCAGACAAACGACCGCAAAGGGTTAATATTTCATTTCGTTTCATTTTTGTGATGCGATGTAATGCCTATCTAAATAAGTCTACATGAAATCTTGCATCTGATTACTTAAACATTTTGCTAATTTGTTAGATAGAACGAATTATTGCACGCAATTTTGTGTTACATACAACATTCGTGGGAACGAAGTTGGAAAAAAAGAATGCATAATACATGATTTACCTTCGTATTCGCTCGCAGAACATACCTCTTTCATTTGTTAAATTACTCACTTGTTTTATTATATCCACTGTTGATGAAAAAAATGCAGGATGAATTTGCCGTCTAATGGTATATATTATAACATATGTCGTAATAACGATTCTGCGTAATATGTATTTGAAAACTCTTAATAAACGTTACATTTTTCGTAGAGTGACCCCCCTATATAGAAATCAGAGACGTAGTCCTACGTCAAAACTATAGATGGGTTATACCTATGATATAACCGCATGGTTGACGTAGGACTACCGTTGGCTTAATTGTATTTCTTCAATTAGCAATAATCCCACCTCGGATGTGCTGTCGTTTGTGTATTGATTGAATTATTGATTAAAATAGTGAATGAATGAAACTATTTACAAATTCAATTGCAAACAAATCTCAATTTAAGTCAATCCATGCATTATGGTAGTAGTTATCGCAGCAAATAGTTATCAACATTTTGCCTAAACATCAAACGGTATGCGTCGAAGTTCAGTGAGCTGGCGACATGAAGGGATATCTCCCGATGCAGTCTTGAATAATCGAGCCAAAGCGTTGCATTCGTACCCGCTTTTGTAGACCGTGATAGCAAAACGAATTCTGGAGTGTAAAAATGTTTGGGGTTTTAAAGAAACAATCCGATTTCCAGAAACGCAAGCGAGTACAAAAGTACCCGCAGTTTGCATCAATTTTGCAATGTCGATTTCCTCAGGCTCCATGGTTTTGAAATCTGTGTTAGGGAAACATTCCAATTTCCAGAAACGCAAACGAGTACAAAAGCTCCCGCAGCTTGCATCTAATTTGCTATGCCGATTTCCACAAGCTCCATGGTTTTGAAGTCTGTGGGAAACATCCATCCATTCCAGTTATTGTACCTCAATCGTTGCGCAATCGTGAGTGAATTTCCGAGCAGCACTCGCTTATATACCGATCGGTGTGATTTCAATAGCCTGTTTTGAAAGCAATTTTAGGGTTATTGAAACAAGTTTTTGGATCAAAAAACTTTCTTTAATTTCTTTCTTTAATGGTGCTGGCTATTTTTTTTTATCCCATTTATTTATTTATCAGGCTCATTAGCATTTTATCTGTAACGGAGCCGGGTTTCTATCGTGTACATGTACATATGTTTATGTTTCTATAAATTGTAAATTACACAGTAGAAGTAGTAGCCATTTAGGCGTTAGATTTTCTGTTCCATTACATTATGGTAAATTACACTGTAGTAGCCATTTAAGCGTAAGGGTATTCTATCTGTTCTTCCATTGTTCAGCAGACCGGACAGCGGAGACAGTTGATATTGATCATTGTTGGGTTATTTATAGAACAGCATCCCGATGTTTCTTGCAGAGCAGAGCAGTTGTATGGATGAATCGATCTTTGTTCCACCGTGGATCGATCTCCATAGCTGATGATGGTTGCGTGGACGTAGTTATTCTATAACAACACAAAGATGGTCAATTGAGGGCCCTGAGTTTGAACTCACGATCGATCGCTTAGTAAGCGAACGCGTAACCAAGTGGCTACGAAGACCTTCAGAATGAGAGTTAACGGAATCGAAGCTGTGTTGGAGTTTAATTGTTTCGTTTTTAATTTTTTTTTTATTAATTCGTTTATTTTTATAGACTCAGTTACTTAAGTCGCCAGATCGAATTTAGAAAACTCCCTTCGGGCTGGAGGAAAGCAGTCCAATGTGCCAGTGAGAGATGTGTTGGCTCGGTTAGACCTTGATTACATGTCCCAAATATATGTTTTCCTTAAAGCTATCGATCTTCGAGTGTGCCTTCCTTTTCCCCTCCTTTTCGTCCTTCGCGAGCTATCGGTTCCCTTCCTACTAACATTAGAATAAGTTAAATTGTAAATACATATTAGATGTAAGGATAGTTTTAAGAATTGAGTGTGAAGTGTCAGTGTGAATGAGAATGTGAATGTGAATGTGAGTGCGAGTGTAAACACACATCTCCTTACATCCTATCCTTTTCCTAATGAAAATGTGTCACCCTTCTAAACTCGAGTCGACCGCGAGTAATCGGTTTCCTATTTCATTAACCATAGAATTAAGGAAACAACATGTTGATATATGCTAGTTGAAATATAGTTAAGAGTTTGGCTCCATTAAACTTATGTAACTGAGCCTGTAAAAATAAACGGATTAATAAAAAAAAAACAGGTTTTCTCTCCAGCTGGACAAGTCTACATTATCCAGCAATGAAGCTCTGTTGTTGGGGTATGTTCGATGTATTAAAGATGAAAATATTTGACAAGAAATGATTTTTGCTACAAATATGGAGACTGATACCGGAGGAGAATCGGTCTTTCAGGCCGTGGAACGGTTTTTTTACCGACCAAGCTATTCCATGGTGACTGATGGTGCACCATCTATGGTTGGTCGTCATCGTGGTTTTACAGCTCAAAGTTACAACTGCGTGAGGTGATTCACAGGCAGCTTTTAGTAGTAAAAAATCTGAGCCCTAGATTTTACTAAGATGTTTAAGGATCTTCAAAGTTTTCAAATTTCTCAATGGATAATAAATCCATACTATATCACAACCATGGAATGAGCCAACGTTATAATGAAAGAAAGGTTGATTATCATCAGCACAAATGAGGAGCTCAAGCAGGAGTACAACCAAAGTTGTCATAAGTTCTGGTTGCAATGCAATATTGAAACACAATATCCTGCGTTGTGGGAGATTGCAGAAAAATATCTTCTCGTTTTTTCATCTTACTTTGTCGAAAACGGTTTCAGTATGGTTACAAGTAATCCGAAACCAAAGGAACCATTTGAAATCAACGAACTCGGAGATTTAACGATTTAAGGGATCGAACCGTATTTTGATATTATGGTAATTGCGGATAGATCGCAAACCAATGTTTTTATAGTTTGTGTGTAATTTGTATTAATAATTATTAATAACACTTGATAATTACTAAATTTAATATCTATTTATCTATTTATTATATGATGAGAAAATATTTTTTTCTGTGTTATGCTGACTTTCAAACCTTATGGCTGGTTTGTCATATCACTTTGATTTTTTGGAAGAATATCGCAAGTGAGAATTGAGCTCGTGACCTTTTGCGTGAGAGGCACGGATGTTACCACTGCGCCAGATCGCCTCCATGGAAAATAATGTCAAGTTTACTCATTTAACTAACTGCAATATTTTTAAGCTAATAATTATTCAGTAAAAAAAATACTAAAGATAGGATTCTCAAAGAAATTTGGCTATAGGGGTCTGAGGAATGACTTCATTCTAGAAAAGGGGTCTGTGGCCCAAAATAGTTTGAGAACCCCTGCTGTAAAGGGATCGTCTGAAGCATTCTTTCAAGAAGCTTTTCACGACTGGCATGATTGTTCTTGAGTGAATATGATTTTATAGAGATGGAACTTTGAATCAAAGCATAGCAACAACATCTTTGTGCTTCCCGTAGCAATCACACATTTTAACCCCGTTCGAAATGTTTTTGGGACCGAATCTAGTTCTTAATTATTTTAATTTTTTTAAATTAATTAAAATGTTCATCGACCAAACTATCAGTGATTGAGAATGGGATCTCATGACAAACAGCGGCATGACACTGTCCTTTCTGCCTCATCTCCAGCCGAAGTGGTAAACAAGCGAGTTGAATAAAATGATACCGTAATATTGCGTCAACAACGGGGTCTTTTCTTGGATCCAACCCCTATATATTTTTAGAATACTTTGCATCTCACTAGTCAATACCTTCTAAATATTCATACCTTTTATGTTGAGGAATTCTAATAAAACATCAAAATTAACAGGAACTTTAGAGGCAGATACATCATCTACTTTCTACGTTACTCTCTTTCTACGAATAAATGTTCAATTTCTAATCTCTGATAAGAAGTAACCATAGTTTAAGGCATAAGTTCCCGTATAAATAGCAGTACAACAGGGCATAATTACCATAATTTTTTTATACACAAAATAAGGTACTTGTATAATTGCAACTTGTACTTGCACCGATACTTGTACAATGAGAATGATTTGCTACTCCAAAGCGTCATTCAATGTGTTCTTTGTACAATTTCGCTGGCTCAGATCAATCACGGAGAGCAATTATGATGTGTGCGGTTTTCTCAAGCTCAAGCTCAAAATGTTGAAAATGTTGATGTTAGGATCAGACGCAGCTCAAATCAGAATCCTAAATCGGGTTGGTTCCTTCCTATCGATGGGAGCATCGAGTTCGATTCTTTTTCGCATCGAAACATTGGAAACGTGTTTTGAACTTTGCACTGAAAATGCAATAATATGCTTCAGTATTTCCTTGAAAATCATTTAAATGACAACTTTTTTGTATTGGTGTATTTTCTATTTCTGTGCAAAACAAATCCTGAGGGTACTGGTGGTAATCTAATCAGCTATTGTGGAAAACAGCAGTCTAAAAGCAAATCTCCGATCCAAGATTGCGATCCTTCCATTCCAAAACACCCCAAATCAGTATAAAATCGACCTATTTTTTCGTCTTTCCCCTCAACACGTAAACACTTATCTGCTGTTACCATTCCGAGCGAAACTCGAGCAAAACAAAAACATTAAAGTCGGATTCACCTTGCAACTTCTTCGGTGGTGGAGGAAACCACCGCAACCAAGGTTCATAATCGAGCTCTAATCGAAATTCAAGGCCACTCTCGGCCATTCCGTCGAAGCGACCGTCATAAATATTTTAATGGATAGCCGGCTCGTTTTTTTCTGCTCTCTCCAAAGCCACGGTCAATGAATGCGACTTCTGCCACCGGTCTTGTGGCTCCCCGGATCTGTTTGGAGAGATATAGACTGTGCGAGGGTTGTGTTGTTGCTTTTTTCTTACATGAAATTTTATCGCCCAACCGTGCGATATGCGACGGCCTTTTGGGTCATGCCGTATCAAATAACGCATCACTCAATTAGGAGAGTGGTTAAATTGCTGTGGCGTTTGAGCTGTTGTTCTCGTTTCACAAATACATCCGTATCTGTATATATTTCACGCCGATTAAATTGTTTGAAACGCTATTTGATCACCCTCCCCAACAGGATGGAACTGATTGGCGGGCCAAGCAAACAAACCAACTGCGAAATTACACTCGTTTCAATCAAAATGACCTCAAGCGGACACTCGGGCGATTTAGGGCTGACCGAAAAACAATTCCCTCCCGAGAAACAGAAGTTCCATAATTTATCAATTACCCAAAGGCCATTTGCAGCCGATTGCCAATACAATGTGTCGAAGCAACGGAAAACGGAAAAACTCATTCACAGATCTCAACTAGTTCTCCGAAGTGTGCAATACAAAGGCAGAAGCAAAAAAAGCAAGTTCCAACGAGCAATCTCCTGCTTTTTCCCATGTGGTCAAACATAAATAAATGGAAGCGTCGAATTACGGTACGGAATTCACATCATGCTTGCGGTCGTATCACTACAAACTGTATCACGGGAGCTATAAATGGCCAGACGACTCACTCTCCGCAAATGGACGTGTCGGGAGTGACACAGTTTCCAATATTGTGCCCGTGTGTTTCTGGCGTACGTGTGTGTCTGTGTGTCTGTGGGTTTATGTGAAATGCCAATCCGATGAAGTTTGTTATTGCCACCGAGAGAACTGTGTCGTGGAAATAAGAAGTTCCGAGTTTCTAGTGACATCTTTACATGGACTCCCTTCGCAACATAATGTTGTTTTGTCTGGTGGGCAGAGATGCCAGATTTTTTTTTACTCGTGGACCTTGTTTCCGTTTCCCTGCACAGATTTCTTGGAATCCACGTTTTTCTGCAGACTTTATTTGTAATGATTTGGTTCATTGCAGAAAAATATTAAATAATTAATTTTATCTCAATCTCCGTGAAAATAGAAAAGTACCAAAGGGTGCCAAATCAGGTGAATACGGGTAACGCCTCGAAATTTTTTTCATTATTTTATTCATTAAGACCACAGATGTCAGATGAATCAGATTTAAATAAATAAATAAATAAATAAATAAATAAATAAATAAATAAAATAAGCGCTACACCATGATGATAGAGAACAAAAATATTAACCCTTCGCACTCCTCTCGAGACCTTTTTCACTTGCATAAACCAGTACCTCAAGACGATTTCGGCCAAGCTACGCAAACATTCCACTAATATTTTATAAAAATCGAACGTATAAAAATAATAAAATCTCGGCAGTTTATTGATTTATTTGTCGGAAACGACGAATTTCATGAGTCGACTGGCCATTGGCAGCACCAATTCAGATTGCGGTCAAACGTTGTGGCTGTAAAGACATTGATCAGTTAAGGCAGTATTCTAGTCTAGAAATTGAAAAGAAATCATTTTTGTTTCTTTATATTTCTGATGCATTTAAGAATATACCCTAGGACTTTTCCAAAATCCTATTATTTACGATTTTTTAATTTTTTTTTAAAAAACGTAGAGCGGGTCTTTACTGAACCAGAATCTGTCCGATTTTTCTGTTTCAGATAAGTAGAAGAGCTGGAATCGTGTACGCCATGGCTCAACTTATTTTTTAACCCTCTCTCTTCATCTTCTTGTAATTATTCTTATTATGAATATTTCTTTACTGTTCAATTTTTGTTTTATTGTTTAAAGATAGATAAACAAGTTCTCAACACAACAGATGAAACTCCAGCATCGACCAACGTCAACAAAATCACTTCTCGCCAGGAGGCAAAGCAGATACCACGGGTTCATGTTTAGTCATTAACTAAACATTTAAACACCGTGTGGCAAACGCAATTGACGAACGATAAGGACTCGGGTCGAGATAATAAAACGGCTACACAAAGGAACGAAAGGAAACAGAGATAAGCAGATAGGCTAGCTTTGAACATGAACTATAAAATAAAATCAGTTCAATCGTAACCTTAATTGGAGCAACATTGCGCTGTAGTTTTACTTTTTATAATCCTAAACCCGTTCGGAATTTAACTAGCATATAATGGAATATTGTATGGTAAAAATATTCGTTCGAACTCCAGCTCGTGAAAACTTCCGAAAATCCTTCCTCTACACTAGAATACCCCCCTAAGCAACTTTTTATTAATTTTTCATAAAAAAAGTATGAAACAATTAAACAATATATATTATATATAAAAATAAAAATATTCTGAAAATATAAAATATTTTTTTCTGAAAAAATATATACATAAAATTACCAACAGGTCATCCATACTTTGGATGATAGGTACTGATCAATGTCCTGGAAAAAAGGTAATGAAGATGATCGAGTTTCGACCGACATAGCATGCGCTGCCATGACTATTTCGCAAATAGTGACGTCAGTCGTTGTGTTTATCTTTGATTGCCCACCGCGTTCATGTAAAAATGCTATTTTCAGGAAGTAATTTATCAACTAAAAACGTACATTTTTGTAGAGCTCCCACTGAATATGAGGCTAATGTGATAGCGTGGAGTGAATATTTGTGAAATCACGTCGAAAAAGACGGATAAAAGTGATATTTCCATGTGCCATTTTCACTCCCTCACGTTCATAAAAGCAAACGAAATTTCATTTTTTTACCGTTATGAAGTTGATGTTTCACAGGCTCTCAGTGTCGGTGTGTATGTTGTGAGATAATAATCGCCAATTAATCGAAATTTCCCCGAAAATGTGGACCTTTTTACCACATGAATAATCGAAATAAGCCAGGATATTATTGTTATCTGTTAAAAAACAACCAGTTGAATGATTTCATGAGAATTTTGGCTCAAATTACTATGCAACCGTAAGTATTTTCAACATTGTTTTGTTTCTTACATATACATTTCAAATTGAATGCAAATAGTTACGTCACGATATTTTGCTTGCCAATACAGATACACTTCGCCTACTGCTCCACCTCTATATGTACCTCATTGGGTATTGATATAGGAAAGGAGTTTTCCTAATAAAATTTAAAAACAATACACTGAAAAAAAAATTATAAATCTAAATTGATTTTCTCGAAAACTTACCACAAATAGCAGGAGCTTCATCAGGACGTTTCTTCAACGATAAATCGAATTTCTGTTTTTTTCGTTCCTTTCATGGAAAAAAAGACAAATCTTCCGTCACTTCAAAATCGAGGCATAGAAAAAATTTAATTACTTTATCAGAAATATCTATACTCTCATCCACCACTGAATAAAATAAAAAGCCAGCGCTTCGTTCTCTCAAAGTTGAACACAGGTTTACTGCACGGTACAACATATTTTCTTACTTCGGTATCCCACAAAATTTTGGCTGAGTACTCAATTTTCCTTTTTATAATTTTGTTCATTTCTTATTCATTATGACGTTTCAGATTGAACTCCTTTATTACCGCAACAGCTTCGTTACAAATGAAACATGATTGGATTTATGCATGTAGAAAAGTACATTCACGACCATTTAACCACTTTTCATTCATTTCGTTATAATTGAAACAAGACACACAACAGAGAGCGAAAAGAAGCGACTGTCAATTGACACTTAAACCACAGCAGTGGAACTCCATACAACTCTCTGACTAAAAAGTGTCCACATTTTCATCGCTTGTTTGCGTGAAGAATATAATTTTTTCAGGCACACTTGATTTGAGAGTGTATGAATTTCTAGCTGTCTTGACGCAAGGGCTTTAATGAAGAATGATAGGATGGGAAGGTTTATATGAACATGTTTATAATTACATAAGTTTATTCAAATATTAATATTGCCCTTCTTTGATCATTCAGTGAAATTTTATCAAAATTTGAAAGAGAAATTAAAAAAGGATTTTTTTTCAATATTTTTCTGAGATGGTTTTTGAAAATCCATGATTACCTTTGCTTTATTATTTACCCCCCATTATTTGTTAATTTTTCCTGCTTTTCTTTCTTTGACCTATTATTTGACGATTCAATTTGAGAGGTTTAAAATTGCGACAAGATAGAAATTGGGTGTGAATTTTCAAATTTTTATAATTTTCAAATTTTCTAAGCTTTATAATTAAAGTTTTTCTGTAGTATTTAATTTCTGAGTTTGTTTGAATGACAGATTGAAGTTGACTCATAGAAAAATAAGATTTCATTTGATATGTCGTTTTTTGAAATCGACTCAATGGTTGAAAAGTAATGACGTCTTGGAAGAAATCTTACTTACTTATTCAGCTTCAGTGGCATGTGCTGTACACAAAAGTCGTCTCCATTCACATGAATTTTTTTTTTCTTCCAATTCTTAACTTTCAAGCTTATTTCAAGGATCAACATATCATATCTTTCTATTAATCCGTAAACATTCTTAGTAGTAATTAAAAAAAGCCAAACTCATAAACGACAAAAAGAGTCTTCGATTGTATATTTTTTATATTTTTTTTACAGTTTTACAGTACACATTCGCTTGTTAGCGCTTTTTTAGTTGGAAAGCTTTTCAATTGGCGGTTCGTTAGTTGGAGCACGCGCCAATCAAAAAGCAATCATCCGTCATAGTTGTATGTCAGTTTTATTCTGTTGTTCCAATGTCATTTCTATTGTTTTTAGTTTTGCGGTTTGTTTGACAAATGTTTTCGTTCAAAAAAAAAAAAAAAAAAAAATATATATATATATATATATATATATATATATATATATATATATATATATATATATATATATATATATATGTGTGACCGTTGAAACCATCAGGACCATCCAAATTGAACTTTTTTCCGACACTGAAGTTAACCTATACATTGAAGAACTTTTCGTTGTGCTATACAGGCAAACCTTTTTTTTTTGTGCGGGGGATAGGGACCGTACGAAAAAAGTCGCATAAAAAAAAGTGCAAAACTTCACCAGCAGCTTTAGAAAATCGTGTTCGGTACACATTTAACAAAAAAACTTTTTATGTGCGGTAGATAAGGGCCGCATAAAGAAAGTTTCCCCCAAGAAAACAACTCAAATCCACGCCATTCACCGTTCAATTTCCTTTTGTTTCCCTGCTTTGCGATGGGACACTTTGCCTTTTTCGGTTATTTTGTGCTTTTAGTTGCATGTCGAAACGTGTTGCTGTAGAAATCATGTCATTCAAAAACTTAGAAAAACTTAGAGCATTTGATAAGAGGAGGGGAATGATTTCAGAAGTGGAT
Organism: Toxorhynchites rutilus septentrionalis; assembly: GCF_029784135.1. Taxonomy (NCBI): domain Eukaryota; kingdom Metazoa; phylum Arthropoda; class Insecta; order Diptera; family Culicidae; genus Toxorhynchites; species Toxorhynchites rutilus. The sequence continues at coordinate 246,484,981 of NC_073746.1, forward strand.
AATTGAGACGCAAATATGCTTTTTTCGCACTGAAATGCATATAAACCTTCGAAAAAAACAAAATGGACGATAACTTTGTCAAATGTGCATCTTTTCATACACCGCACAAAAAAAACGCACGAAAAAAACGCAGAAGAACAGGAAACCGCACAAAAAAATTCACACAAAAACAGGTTTTTCTGTATAGCAAAATGTATTCATTTGGAAACATTCTTTGTCACTACATACCATGTCCCACTATCGGTTCGTGTGGGCTTCGGCAAAACTCAGACGTCTTCCGATGTGAGATGATGTAAGATGAGGAGCTTTAACCTTTTAAGCCCTCATTGAGTGAGGATTTTTCACCAAAACTTGACGCATCGTCACCCGATTAACATTTAAATTGAAATATTTCTTTATTTGAATAAGCGATTTCGAGGAATTCGAAGCTGTATTTCCGCTTATACCGGTCAGAGAGCTCCGATTTACATGGAGCTCTCTCCTTCTTACCGTATTCTTGAGAATTCGTCAAATAATTGAGCACTACTTGATGGGTTCGTCCAATCCGAGAGCAATTTCTCTGATACCAACATTTTCATGGTGAAATGCATCGATTTGTCTTTCTTCTCTCTCCGTGAGCACTTTTCCCTTTGGAATTTTCAATATTTATGGATCAAAACAATTAAAACAACGGAAAATGTAACTGGTCTTATAGAAACTTGACACTTGAAGAATATAAAAACATTCGTTTACGCTCAGCGCTTGCACACACACATATGAAAATCATGCAGTGTATGGTAGTCACCAATACCTACACACTAGAATATAAATTTAAGCATTGTTTGTTCACGATGACACAAAGCAGCAAGATCATCACCTGGTCTTATAGAAGTTGGACAGAGTGTATGTCATTCATATAATTTTTGTTCAGAATTTGAAAATTAGTTTTGGTTTTGAGAAAAATGTATTTTAATTCCAAAAAAAAATTTTCAATGAATTATTTTTTCAAATTTTTGTTGATGATTTTTAATAAAAACTTAAATAATTCCATTTCATGCAACCAAAATTATATAGGTCCTATAGTTTTTAAGATAAAAAAGTTGAAGAAAAAACTATAAATTTCATAAAAATTCTCACCCAAAAAGTATATAAGACTTACAAAATTTGTGCCAGAAAATGCAATGTATGAAAATGTTCATGTTTTCAATAAAAAATATCAAACAATAAATAAAAATTCTGAAAATATAAAATATTTTTTCTCAAAAAAGTATTCTGAAAACAAATTCGAATAGCCCATAAAAATACCAACAAACCATCCATGCATCGGATGAGGGGTACTGCTACAGGGAAAGAGTTTTCCTATCAATAATTTCCTCGTGTTTTTTATTTTAAAAAATACTACTCATTACATTTTTATGTGTAAATTATCGTGATTGACATGTTCTGCAAACTATTTTCTCTTTAGCAACACGTCAAATATGTTGTCTGGTCGTGTATCCGGTTCCATGCTGCTCGCTCTCAGCTCTCTAGAGCACTGAGAGCACAAGGCAGACAATCGGATATCCCCGTCCGGGATATCTTAGGTAACCGTGATCCTGATCTTCTGCTTCATCTATACCTGTTCCTCAGAAACGCCGATGTCAACGTTTAATGATGTTTCCTTCGTTGTGTCCCTGTTTCATATCCCTTCTATCCGATCGATAAACTTTTACTTAGTCGCGGCAATACATACACACACTCTTTACAGATACACGGGCCAAAGGTTGTGCAGTCCACTGATCATTCAACAAGAACCAAAGGTTGTACCGCTCATGACAACTCTACACGAACTGATGATTGCGTCGGCTAGTGACCATTCTATCCTGGATTCCTCGAGGCGAGAAAGACGCACCACGCTAGATATGGGGTACAGACTAGGGGGCGTTGCTGATTAATGGTCAGCTGCATCCCAATAGGAAGTATCCCGTGTCGGGCACACGTACAGAGCATCGAAGACTGCAACATACCAATTATGAGAACACTTGTAATACTAACCTCGAGCCAACCGCGAGTAATCGGTTACATATTACTAACATAGTTGTAAGACAAAAATTGTCAAAATATTGGACTCCCGGCCCCGTCAGGCTAACGCCACATGTACCTTAATAAAATATATATTTTGGGAAAAAAAAAACACGTCAAATACAAGCCAAACGCGAGTATTAACAAACAAAAATGTTGCGAATACAACATTAATTTCCCAGGAGTCTTCTGTAGGTATTATTGTTTTTTTTTTGTAGAAATTTGTTTAAACAATGTTTACCCTTTTCAAAAAGTAGTCTAATTCAGAGAGATTCCAAGTATGCAAAGTTGCTTGAATGACCGACACCCACAACGTTTCAATGCAATCTGAAATGGTGCAGGCAACTCTTAAGTCTAGTTGGCATGAAATTCGTCAAAGAACAAAATTTTGATAAATATCACACATTATATTTAGTTGGCACTCCAGTATGGCACCACAGCGCAGCGTCCCCACTCGAGTGCAAAGAGTTAAATTACTCATGATAAGCTCTGATCAAATTTCTTGCTAGATTGAAGATATCTTTCATCGATTGCGTTATTTCCCGATCATTGTTGACACAAAATGCGCCGTTTGATTTGAACCTTCAAGATTCTCTATATGTACAAAGCAATGCTTCGCAGCAAGGTAGACTACTCACAGTAAATTGATAGCATAGAAGCTACCCTTTGATGGATCCATCAGCGCTAACCAATGGGTAACTTATTATCGGCGCTCGAAGCCCACGCTGAAGCAAACACATTTATAATTTATATACTATCGATTTCATCCCACAATGTTCCCAACTTGGCACGAAACAGCAACCATTAGTTAATGGACCCTACGCTGGGGCTGTTGTTTGCCGCTGCCGCTGCTGCTAATACAATTTGCCGTGCGTTGGCCGTCCGGATCGGGGGGCATTTATTCACGGAATGGCGCACGGTTATTGATGGGGAAACTGCGAGCGAAGGATTTCGACAGTCGGTGATTTATCGATTTGTGGACACGCGTGTTTTGTGTTCGCTTCCGTCGTCACTCTTACGCCTCCGGTCGAAGTCGTCATCGTCGTCGGCGGATGGATGGTTTCGACAGTTGACTAAACACATAAAGGTGGCGGTCATTCAGTGGGAGGTGTTGTCAACAAAGATTTTCATTCAAATTTAATAGAATGCTCCCCTCTGGTGGAATCTATATATGAGAAGTCCGGCACAATTCTATCCCATTTTATCCGAGCTCGTTTTCCCCGTCACCAGCTTGAATCATTTGATCGGTGGGATGTATATGGAGGGTTACCTTACGTATAATCATGCGAGGGAAGATAGTTTCTAAATTTAGCAAAAACACTCGGATGCGGTTTGTCCTCCTCCCTCTCTCTTCATCTTGATGATTTTATTGCACTGCAGTATTGACTCTCCTCAACATTTCTTTCGCAAGAATTTTCACAGTTAGATAAGCTGAAACTTTTGCCTCATTTCTGTTCTCATCGAACGAGGGCATGCCAGCGGGAAGTGTTGCCCTATCGACGGGTTTTATATAACGATGAAATGGTTTCTTTGATTTGAGCATTTTCACGCCAAATGACGAGTTAGCCAAATTCAAGTGATTCCGATTTGAATGAAACATTACACACGCATTTGGCACTGAGTGCATTTGAAAATGAGTATTTTTCACAAGCAAAAATTTTATTTTGACACGAAAGTGCGTTTTTTTTCAAGACGATGTATGCATTTTAGCTGGGCTGACCAAACGTACCATTTTTTCGACCGATTTTGATTGTATCGCCTTTTTATCAATTTGTACCATATTTGAGGTGAACAGAAAATTCTCATATTCCTTAATATTCCACTATCATTACTTTCAATAATTTTACTCGAATGAACATCCGACGAATGAATTTGGATTTACATTGTTGTATTCGCAGAGATTTCACACAACTGTCTTCAACATGCAATCGATATTGAAAGCTCCGTTGTAAAACTTTATAAATATCTTCATATTTACACGACCCGTGTATAAAAATTGAAGAGTTTTTGTGATTTCGTCGATGAACATGATGCTAAATTGCTCGAGCAGGGTACCACACAAGTGTCCTGTTGTACAACGGGATTTTACTGAAACCCGATGCTTAAAATTATGGTTGCTTTCAACCAGAGACATCAGTTGATGACCCTTCAAACATTTATTCGTCATGTTGAAAGAGGCGATGTACCTGCTACTGATATTGCCGTTAAGTTTGATGATTTTTTTAGAAATCTTATCAGCGTCAAATTGTCTTCAACTCGATTATCCCCAAAGTTAGTGTCAAACCATGGTTCAAATGCCTGTACTTCAGTCGGGACTTCATTCGCAACAATCACTGTTCATTAGACGCGCTTTTATTTTGTATCAATCTTACCAGTGACAATCTCTGCGTTTGTGGTCAAGGTTATAACGACCAGTGTTGACACACGTACAGATTTATCTGGAATGGAATGGAATGGTCTGTACGGTGCAGAGTGAAGATTTTCGTCAGAAAGTACAGATTGGTACAGATTTTTTCCATTTGTGAAATTTCTTACATCAGTATCGCTTGGTGCTGCTGATCATAAAAGCATTTACAGTGCAATGATTGATCAGTTTCATAAGGACGAAATTCCTTACAAGGATCGTCTGAAAGGATTCGTGTTGGACGTATGTTTTGCCCCAGATCAACAGTTTCCAGGATTCACGATGCTACATTAAGAGCTGAAAGATTTTTATTTGATCATTCTCACTAATATCTGCAAGGAATCTTACGTTGTTTCATTGTTTTCATGCTATTAAATGTGATTTTATGATTTTGTGATTTTAGGTTGGAAAAGGCAACAGAAGAAATTATCAGAACAATGGACAGCGAAAGGCAGATAATTTCAAAGGATATTTGTCGAAACTTTTTCTTGGAGCTGATCAAGTACATGAGAAAAGATTCGATTTTGATGATTCGACGCTCAAGTCTACGGCAATGTTAAATCCCAGAAACTTTTCCAATTCGACTAGCACTTACGTTATGTTAGAGGCGTTTCCAGGATTTCTACAATGGGAATGTACAAGATGTAGAGAATTGTTCCGTCTCAACGGAAGAGAAAAACCCCCCCTCATATGTCGCGCCTATCGGAAGCCACCAACGGAGGAAACCAAGAACAACGCAATTCGCGCTCGCTATAAAAGCGAGGTGCGCTGCCCAAAAACCACCACAATTTCACCGACCATCGCGACGACAACATCGGAGAGCCAACAAGAAGAAGCAGTAGCAGCCGAACAGAACCGAAGAAAAGAAGATAGAATTGTAGAAGAGAAAAGAAATATATAAAAGAGTTGTTAAGTTTTCGCCATCTTTTCCTATACTATTCTAATTCCGAAAGAGTCTTCAGCCTTTCTCAAGGCTTCCGATCCAGCAAATCAACCCACATCCGATTACGATCCCCGACGAGAGCTCCACCCGTTCAGCCAATTGGTCCCGAGCTCAGAAGTTCCCGAAAATACAGTCCACCGCAACCTAGTCTTTGTTCACAGACTGAACAAGAATTAATTCTGTAGCCTACAGATAAAATTACTCCGCAAGGAAATCACAATTTTAGAAAGGGTTGGTGTACAAAAATTGGATGCCTAAAAATCAGAGATCGAAATTCACGCTCGGCTGCGCGATAAATATTCATTCAATCAATCTAGTTTTCGATGAACCGTGTATTGTTAATATTTTCGTCTCTTCCTTCCTTTCAACGAGAATGCTTTTTCGTCTCTCATTTGGTACTGAAAATATGGAGCGAAAAATCAAAGCTAACTTTACCAACATTAGTCTGTTAGAGCAGCGTCCAAACGATCTGCATTTGAACCCAATATTGTCGCATGTTTTCAGCTGTACTGAAGAAGTGAAAAACCATTATCGGCATCAAGGAGTCACTGAAAACGAGACCATTTTTCGGCAATCATAACTCACCGAAAAATAAAAATCGGCTCTGCGTTTCTCGCGAGAATCGAAGTGAGCTTATAATATTCTCTCGCCTCCTATATTTTCAGCTATGTTTCTCTGGGGGTGAAAATAGATGTTTTTCGTCTCAAATCGGCGAGCATTTCGATCTCTGCTAAAAATAATTGACGGTTCGCTCGCCCTTTCGACGCTTCGATACCTTGTTTGTAACGTTCTCACTGTGCCTCACTCCTCGGCAACTGCCGGGCGGTTTTTTCTGAATTAAATCAGACAAAAATAAGCTTTGAAATCGGTACGATACGATCAACGCTATTTTGACATCAAAGAATTTGGTCAAACATCATGGTGGCAGCTCGAAAATTTTAAAAAATTGTAGTATGCAATCTAGATTAAAAAAAACTATATATAAGCATTATCAAACACACGAATGACTTGCAAATGTAAATGTAATTTGTTATAAATAAATGAGTATTTTTTTAATGCTACCAATTTTTTTTTTCTCTACAACGAATATGTTCGATGGTACAGATTTAAATGTGACAATACTGATCACGACATTGAGCATGTTGTTTGATCTTGCGAGGTGTATCTTGTAGCCAGATCGAATTTAGAACATGCTCTCTCCGTGCCCGAGGGAAACAACCCATTGTCGGAATCTCCTTATGTTCCCTCCTCTCTATGATAAAAATATGTCACCCTACTAACTTCGAGTCGTCTGCGTTCAATCGATTCCCCATCCTTTTCACCGTAGAATAAACAAATTGTAAATATACTTTAGGCGATTCATTCCTAATTGAGCTTTCAAAGTGGCATTAATAAAAATCTACTTTTTCAGATAATGGGAAACATGTCTTTGATGAGTACACAACAACTAAAGTAATTAAAATTGATGAGATACGGTGGTGGTGAAACTAATAATCTTTGCAAAAAGCGTTGGGTGCAAATATTCTCAGAAATGGAAATTAATTTCCATAATGTAACTTGTAACTGATTTAATATTTTTTATGTGTGTCTAGTAGAATCGCATCGATTGGAATGTTTTTCCCATGATGGTTTTGTTTTTTGTTAGGTTATGTGAGGTTATGTACTTTCCGCACATAGTTGCTTTAACCCGAATTATATTAAACAGAATAAAATTGATATTAAGTGGTAGCTAACAGACTAAGCTAAGTTAAATGATTTTGGTTGTCCAGTCGAAAATTTGATCATGGTTTGTCCACTTTTTTGAATGCTCTAATTCAGCACACCTTTGTCATATCAGGTATTCGAATGTCGAAACATTTAAACATATACATGGAATTGTCTTTTTCATGATTTACAGTAGTTTAATAGTAAATTTTTACGGAATCACATGTTTTAAAGGATTATAACATACACCTTCTATTGGTGTCAATGCGCCCCTCATTCGAGCAAACTTTTAATCGATCACCAGACCTTTTCTGGATTATAACACAAATATCATGCTTGCACACCAGTCAGCCTAATTTTAGCATCTTTTTTATCCCATTTGTTTATCTATTTAGGCTCATTATTATTTTAGCTGTAACAGAGCCGGGTTTTAATCGCGTACATCATTGATTCTCAAACTATTCTGACAAGAGGCCCCTATTCTAGAATGAATCCATGCCATTGACCCCCATAGCCAAATTTCTTTAAAATTTTTATCTTTATCTTGTTCATAAAAGAATACATACAAATTCAAAAACTTTGCCGTTGGTATAAGTAAGCTACTCACTTAACCAACGGCAAAGTTTTTGAATCTTCATTTGCTCATCAAAAAACAGGCATAAAGCTCAGTAAATTGATTGTAAATAATAATTATTCATACAAACTACACCAATATTACATTCTACTACAATATTAGTCATTCTTATAACAAGTTGGTTCACATTTCACAACTTCTACAGTATCTTGAATGTTTCGAATGAGAACTTGTGTTTATGAATGGGAGTCGTGTTTTAGACCTCGTCGGCCTCCAAAATCAGTTTTCGTTTATGTCAACCCCAGGAAAGCCGTTGTCGACCCCAAGGGGTCGATATCGACCACTATGAAAAACCCCGGTGTACATGTTGCATGTTATGTAAACTGACCAGACGTCCCGCTTTTCGCGGGACAATCCCGCGTTTCGGCAAAGTGTCCCGCGTCAGATTAAAGGGTAAGTCACATCAAATTGCATCACGGAAAAAACGCTGTAGAAATTTAATTTTTAGGAATTAATCTTCAGCTTTCGCTTATAATCAGATAAGAGTGTATAGATCACGTTGGCCATGCTTCACTGTAAATTTTTCGTAAATTTGGAAAAATGTCGTCGAACGAAAAAGAGCGTCGTGAATTAATCCTGTGCACTCATGTCGAGAATCCGGAGTTGTCACATCGGGACATCGGTAAGATGCTGGGAATCGCCCAATCCACGGTCAGCAGAGTACTAAAACGATACTTCGAGAACCTAACCATCGACCGGAAGGTGAAGAACGGCAAAAATGGATGCTCCGTCAGTGAAAAAGATCACAAGCGCGTAGTTAAGCAGTTTAGCAGTGATCCGAGAAGTTCGGTCCGGGATGTCGCCAATAAGCTGAATTTGTCAAGTTCATTCGTCCAGCGGACCAAGCAGCGGGAGGGCCTGCGTACATACAAGGTTCAGAAGGCTCCTAACCGCGACGAAAGGCAAAACATGGTGGGGAAGACGCGAGCCCGGAAGCTGTACACCGAAATGCTGACGAAGCCGCATTGCCTGGTAATGGACGACGAAACCTACGTCAAAGCGGACTTTCGTCAGCTGCCGGGCCTGTTGTTCTTCTCCGCAGAGGACAAATTCAGCGTTCCGGAGGAGATTCGCAAGCAGAAACTATCCAAGTTTGCCAAAAAGTACATGGTGTGGCAAGCGATCTGCTCTTGCGGAAAGCGGAGCGCCTCCTTCGTGATGACCGACACGGTAAACGGGCAGGCTTACCTTAAGGAGTGCCTACTACCACTATTGAAGCAGCACGAGGGCCCGACCATCTTCTAGCCGGATCTCGTTTTGTGCCACTATTCAAAGGACGTGTTGGAGTGGTAAGAAGCCAACGGGGTCACCTTCTGCCAAAAGAAATGAACCCGCCCAACGCGCCGGAGCTTCGCCCAATAGAGAAATATTGGGCGATTATGAAGCAGGCCCTCCGGAAGAACCCAAAAGTTGTCAAATCGGAGGCGGACTTCAAGAGAAAATGGATTTCTGTTCAAAAAAAAACTACAACCTGACGTTGTACAGAACCTTATGGACGGGGTAAAGAGGAAGGTGCGAGCATACGGGCTTAGGCTCGAAGTATGAATAAAAAGAAAATGCCAAAAGTTGTTTAATAGTTTTTATTTTACTGTCTAAAATTTTCAAAAGGATCGGTCTACTGGGCGAATTTCTACAGCGTTTTTTTCCGTGATGCAATTTGATGTGACACACCCTTTACGTCCCGCGTTTAGCAAAACTGACTTAGTTGCAAGTTTTAGATCACTTTCCCTATGAGCCAAAATTCTTCTGTGACCTTAGTGGGAATCGCAACCGAATGAAACGAATGTTCTGATTCCGTGTTCTGTTGGGTAGATCATAAAGAGCATGGAGTACGAACTGTTTCTCGTATTTTTTTCCGATGCTTTGAATCATCAAGTCAAAAAACTTCTCCCTCTGTTTTTGACTACAAGCGTGTAACCGTTAAGAAATCAAACGTCTGAAATCCTCGCGACATCAATTTTTGAAATTTTTATCGAATATTATATGCACATTGCTTTGCATATGTGAGCACGAACGTTGGCGGCCCTCTTAGAGAAGATCAAGACATCTATGACAAGCTTAAGAATCAACTTATATACCGACAATAGCTGAAAGTTTTTCATGAAAGGTGGAGTATATGAAAATTTTGGGCCATAGTTATCGAAGTGGCTAGTTCTGAAATCGAGTATTCAAAATATTTTAACAATTGAAATCCAATGTTTTGTCTCGAGACTCATTCGAAGATAAATGATCTGAAATATGGTTGTCAGGCTGCAGTTTTCCATACTACAATTAAGGATATTGAGAGTGACAATATTACAATCAGTTGTAAGTTGCATCTAAAATTAACAATCTCTGGTTTAAGCACCGTGAAAGAGTAAGTAATAAGTTCATACCACTAAATGTACAAAATGAACTGAAAGTTCTTGGGGAAAAATATGTTTATACTGAAGGTTTGTTGGAACTTATCGCAATATTTGTCATGCCAAGAATTTCACGAATAAACGAGACTGGTTGAACTATTTTTGTATATTTTTTCAGCTTATGTTTACATAACTTATATAAACAACGTTGTTTTTTTGTTGGTGTCCCGCGTTAGACCTCTGGTCATATGGTCACTTCAATGTTATGGCTTCTACAAATTGTAAATTACACAGTAGTAGCCATTTAGGCGTAAGAGTATTCTTTCTGTTATTCCGTTGTTCAGCAGACCGGACAGCGGACAGAGCAGAGCAATTGTATGAATTAATCGATCTTCATTCGACCGTGGATCGATCTCCATCGCTGATGATTGTTGCGTGAACGTAGTTACTCCATAACAACACATAAATGGTCAATTGAGGGCCCTGAGTTTTGAACTCACGATTCGTTCTATCTAACAAATTAGCAAAATGTTAAAGTAATCAGATGCAAGATTTCATGCATCACTCAAACTTCATGCAAGATTTTAGCAAAGCAACTAGGAAAGTTTCACCAATACAGTGATCGTTCATTAATTAGGAGGAGGCTGCGATTATCATGCGAAGACTTATTGAGATCGGCATTACATCGCATCACAAAAATGAAACGAAATGAAATATTAATATTCTTCATGACTCATATTCATAATTCTCAATGACTATTTTTTTTTATCTGTATTATAGTGATTTTCAACTCATTTGACTGGTTCGTCACTTTTACTTCCATTTTTGGAAGAATGTCGGGAGTGAGAATTGAACTCGTGACCCTTAGCGTGAGAGGCATGGATTTTACCACTACGCCAGATCGGCTCCACTCAATGACTCAATTCCTTCTATGATAGGTTGAGCAGTAGAACCAATTCGACATTATTTCACCGAAAAAGTTACTGCTCCCGATGCCTAATAATAAGAATAAGGTAATGAAAAAAATCACAATACCATACCTATCTATTAAAAATAAAGCAACTCCATGATTTCATATGTATTTTACCTCAAAATATCACGAAATCGTGAGTATTTTCAACTTGTTTTTTCGTTTCTTCACCATAAATTTAATATTCAATGTAATCAATGACGATATATTTTTTTTTTTGTTTACCGATTCACATATACGTCATCTACCATTCCACTTTATTATGTGTCCCACTGATATTTATTAATCATTTTCAGTTAGACAGTTGATCTTCCTGCCAGAAGCTTATTGTCTTTCTTTGTTTTGTTCGTTGCAAACCGTTTGAAGGTTATGAGTACATACAACAAACGATCCTTTTCAAGGCTACTATTTACAGTTTCAAAAGTGTAAAACTAACAGATTTTTGAACAATGAAATAATTACATTTAAAATAACCAAATGTTCTGAACGTTCACAGTCCTACGTCAAACTTTCGTCCGTGCCCTTCTCAGACCCTTCTCCATTTTTTCATTTTTTTTATTTTGTAGCTGTCAGTCCCAGTCAGTCAGCGCTTTCCTACCAAAAAGCTCAACGTCGGCCTCTAGGGACCGACGCGGGACTCAACGGGTTATTAAGCGATCGTGCAACCAATGTGGCTACGAAGCCCCCTCATTTTAGCATTAAATTGTTCGAAAATTATAGCTAAAAACATTTGGTTGTACAAAAACTATCTCAGAATTAAATGTAAGGAACTAATAAGGCTTTGTAAAAAACACAGTGAAAAAAAATGTAAAATTAAAACTATGTTTTGAATGACTCAAAAATCATTCATCATTTTGGAAAATCTTTTTTAGGCTGTGTGCATCCCAAAATAGTTTTGGAATGAAATAACTATTTTCACAAATTTTTCAAATGACATTTTAGGAAGTTTATTGTTATTATCTTCATGATTCGATATGACCTCTAGAGACATAGTACATCTTCGGAATACGTTTAGTTTAAAAATTTTTAAACAAACGGGATTTTTTTTCAAAATTTTCAATTTAGTCAGGGACAAATTATTTTCTATGAAAAACTATGTTAAATTTCAGAAGCAATAACTAATTAAGATTGGAACTCGATCTCTCGATCTATTGGATGGGCAAAAAAACTAAATTGCCATTTTTATGCCATTTTTAACCATAAACGAATAGGCAAGTCTTCGAAGCTGGACCTGAATGTGGCTTTAAAGCGGTTTTTTTGGACGACGTTTCCTAAAATTGATACATATTTAATATTTCTTGCATAAAGAACATGGAAACGCAAATGCTGAATTGATAATCTAACCTCCATGTCTGGATATGTTCGTCGATAGCGTCTCAAAGTTGGTTCTGGCACACCGAACTGTTTCGATGCACCCAGAACAGACAAACCTTCTTCTATAGCTTTCATAACATTCTCCAAACTGGTGCCCGACCAATATTGGTCTCTTTTTTGCTTATAAGTTCTAACCATCTACAATAAAAAACCAAAAATTAACATAATGTTGCAGTTCGCCAACTTGCCCCCAAGCGACTTTTTCAATAAAAAAAATTGAGCTGAAAAAAAATCATGATTTAAACTCGCCGGAAACAAATAGATTATGTACAATAGAGTACCCTTATCATGCATAAAATTATTTTGAAATTTTTACTTTTCTCATAATGTGGATAATGAAATTTGAAAAATCGGAAAACAAAATCACAATTTTTCTCATTTTTATTTTTCACTTTTTTTGTGATAACGTTTTCGGCAGAGTTACCGAGTACAAAGTTTGGCCTTGTTATGATGCATCTTCAGTAAAAAGTAGTTGGCACTACCATCATTACAACGGGTCAAATTACCGATTCGTCATCTTACCTCCCTCGCCAACTTGCCTCCCTCTCCCCTACATACAATTTGGGTTTCTTTACATTCACCTATGCTATAATTCATATCATAAAGGGATGCTTGTAAAAGAAGCCATTTTTTTTAGATTGACAGTTACACCACGACGAAGTGGCAGCGTGTTCGTGATTTGTCCCTCGCGTAAAAAGGCATTTCAATCGCCGTGGGTGTGTCCCGGTGAACCGTGAACCGAAAGGTCAAGGCTAATCGTTCTAATCGTCAAATACAACAAGCCTCAGACAAACATTGGCCCGTATCTGGAGAGGAATGGATCATGCTACTTTATTAGGACCTGCCGTGCATTCCAGAAGCGTGTGGAGACCATATTGCGGCAAGTGGGAACTCGATCGATGATTAAAATATTTTAAGACTCTCAGAAACATCCCAATTACATACGCATACGGTATAAACACCTATTGGATGCGCTGACATTGGAGTGGCAGCGAAAATGGTCATGTGACCATTGGACGTCGAGATCTTGTGTTATCACGAAAAAACATTTTTGACCGAAAATCGACTTTTTGGGACTTAGCCTGAGTGGCGAAAAAAATCAAAACTTTGAGTGCTTTGAGGCACCCTTAAATCATGTCTGATTGAGCTGAAATTTTGCACAGGTCATTTTTTTGGACCAATACATGGTCGGTTCTTTGAATTCGATTTTTTTTTTTTCATATCTTTATTGCCTCTCAGGCTATGCCTTAAAAGGTCAATTTTCAGCCAAACATTCTTTGACGTAGGATTACGTCTTTCGGGAACATATTGGGGTACAAATTGAAAATCGATAATCGAGTACATCGTAAAAATTGTCCAGTTTCAAACGCTTATTGCTCAGTCATTTCATGATGGATTGATGAAATGTTTGCCTCAATCGATTTCGGCACTCCATAACAATATTTTATATTGAAGAAAATAATAAATGTAATGAAACTAACTATCGAACAATTGAAAAATCTCAACCCTTATCTTAACGGAAATACCCACTTCTGATTGGTCGAAAATGATGAGACATGAGGCGGGTCCCTAACAGAGACATCAAAACCAAGCTGCCTGGGGGAAATCAGCGTTGCAAATGAAATTAGAAATTAGGGGGAGCTTTTGCTCCCACCGAAATGTGTTTTCTAACAGAGACATTAAAACCAAGCTGCCTTGGGGAAATCCACATTGCAAATACATGAAAGGACTTTTGTTCCTACCGAAATGTGTTCCCTAACAGAGACATTAAAACGAAGCTGCCTGGGGGAAATCGACATCTATATAAATAAAAATGTAAGGCAAAATCTGTTGCTAAGCGGAAAACCCGAAGAAGGGATGGTCCGATGGTTAGCCTTCTTTATTTTGTTGTATTCGTCTTTTCCCGTAGATCAATACAGTGGTGAGAAAAACCGGAAAGTTTTCGGAAAACTCTGAAGGAGGGTCGGAAAACTCGGAAAATTGAATTCCCACATGTTCGAAAATTGCATCATAATAAATGCATTGCATCATAATAAATGGAAATGGATTTTCAGGCGAAATAACGCATTTCCATATCTTGTATCTATAAATAAAAATGAAAAAGGCCAAATGTGTTGGTGGGCCCTAAAACAGAGGAAGAAATGGTCCGATTGGAGCTGTCTTTATTTTGTAATATTCTCTGTATAGTAAAAGAAAATTGTAAAGGGTCAAAGGGTAATCAATCAATGAAGAGTTCAGTGATTGGACTCACTAACGTTCACCTTGTAAGAAAACGGAAATGTTTGAAAGTATTCAAATCAAAAAAATCTATTTTGGGCGGGACGAAGTTCTTCGGGTCAGCTAGTTGCAAATACGTGAAAGGAGGGGGAACTTTTGTTCCTACCGAAATGTATTCCCTTACAGAGACATTGAGACCAAATCATTAGCAAAGAAATTTTTCCCGTACATCTATTGCCACCCTAGCTGACATATTAAACCTCAAATTGGAAAAGAGCGAAATTTTATCCAAGGTCCTAAAAACATTGGAATAACACAATTTGTGTTTGTGAATTTTCTTGACTGATGAATCCAATTGCATTTACAGCTTCGAGTCTCGTTACGCCACATCTACCTTGAAACTTTCTCAACATATGGTCAACTATTTCACCCGACATCGCAATGTCAAAATGCATTTTAGGTACCGCACAGCGACCCGGTCTCATTCATTCTGTCCTAAAATCTCGATAACTGAATTCGCCCCACGGACAAACTGCTCAAAAAGGTGCAATTATTCGCGACCCGCTTGAGACCGAACATTTTTCTATGTCCAAAATGCGAACTGACGCCACCATAAAATCCAATCAACATCGAAGAGCACGAAGGTGGATCACGTGGTATTTAAAACTGCACCGTGTGTCAACCGACCAACAGAAGCTGGCTCCAGCAGCACCAGTGTTGGCGGCGGCAAGATCCGTGGGCTTAAATCAAATTACATCGATCGCATAACCGACATTCGATTAGCCACTGTCAGTCTAGCCGACATGTTTATGTGTGATTTATAATTGGTCATTTCCAGCCGTAGCCGATGCGTGTGTGTGTGTGTATGTGTGTGGTGCGGAATGGAATGAGTGCTTTGATTGACGTGGACCAAACGAATCGTTTAAACGGAAACATAATTCACCCGACAAACTGGCAGTGAGTGGGCAGAGGAGTATCGGGTAGAGGTAGAGAGACAGGGAAAGAGACAGCGAAAAGCGTTTATACATAGATCTTGAACTACTTCGAGACGGCAACAAAACCAGCACCTCCAGATGGATGGATGGTTCCGTCGTGAAGCATCCTGAGTGGAGGCGAACAAAAGCAACGTGAAATTTCAGCACGGATTCACGCCCCATTTTGTGGTGAATCGAACCGCGGGAACTATAAATGGCCAAACCACTCGCACACATGCTGGCACCAGGGTTGCCATAAAAAAAACTGTGTTTTGGTCCCAAAAAATATTTTTATCTGTGTTTTTTCTCAGAAAATCTGTATCGAAATTTGTGTTTTCATTGCAGTCGTTTGTCTGCTCTCAGCCACCACAGCAAAGAAGTATACTGATATTATAATTTATGCAGCAATATACCAGTTCACACTTTTTCTGCACAAATTTTAATGTCTTGTGAACTTATTTTCGAATCAAAACGTTGCTTCTATGAATAATAGATAACGGTACTCAGTATAAACAAAAGTTGTCATTCATGCTTGAGAAAGGATCAATGGAAAACTCCATGTATTGGGGCACTGTGTAGTTGTAACGAGCACTGTTCTGTATGTTCAAACAGAAAAATAAAAGGTAAAAGACTTCAAACTAATTATTTTTATGATATATGCGAAAGATATCACACGAAGGAGAATTATGGCAAATATTTTTTAAACATAAAAATAAAAACATTGTTTAATAAATACTTATCAGAAGTTTACAAAAAATTAATGGAATCTCGTTCATCTTTGGGGTTGTCCACATACAATAAACAAATAAAATAAATATTTCTGAAAATACAATATAATCAAACATGAGTGAAATCTGCTCTGCATTTTCAACGAATTTCAATCTTGCGCTCCTTACGTGTACTCGGTAAAAGACCATATTTTTTCATATCATTGAACTCTGTTTCGCTGAAATGCGTATTCTGAGAGTAACTCATATGAACTGACAGTGATGAACTTATTTACCAGGACGAAGACACTATCAAACAATTTTAGAATCTTGTAATTTGAAAAATGCACGACATAGTTTTCTTAGGTACGGGTTTGTTGTTGTATCCGTCTTTCGAGAACTCCGAAGGTGATGAACCGAGGGAAAATGAACAACGAATTACCTGGTAAAGCTTGGTTACGTAGAACGCTACAATATATCGGTTCCATACTATTGCATCTTGTGACTGATGAGATTGAAAAGGAATTCTGCTTCATATGCTTCTACAAAGCTTCGATAAATTCTAACAAGTACTGCTTATAACTAAACGAAATTAAAGTCAGCGATCCAGAACAAACTAACAGAATTAGCCAATATGATAGACGTCGTATTCCACCGGACAATGTCAAATTTCTCTTTGACAGCCCGGCCGAAGATATTATGTTTCCCTAAGGTGTGCTATTTCACCCGTCGTTCTCACCAGACATTGCACCTTCCGGTTATCAAATGTTCGGGCCACTTTTCTTCAGCGCAATAATTTCGATAAATTTTCATTTTACCCCCTAATCTTCAGGTTAGACGTTGTCTTACTTCAAAAAAAAAATATTCAGAAATAAAACAGAAAGATTCAGAAATTAAACGCGGAAACTTTTTAAATGACCCAATATATTCGAATAATTGTGTGTCTATAAGAGTAATGCTTTGGATTTTTTCCCTGAACCCTTTTATGGGTAGTGGTAACTATATTGCCACCAACGATTTTTTTTTCTCTTCCTTAACAATTAATTACTACTTCTAGCCTAACTGTGGTAACTAGTTCTGATATCTAGCAACCTGCCTGATTTTTTTGGGCGCGAAAAAATTAAAAACTATTCATTTTGTAGTCATTTCGTGTTAATAACTCCCAATTTAGAGCAGCAAGAGCAAATTTCCCGAAAAGTCATTGAAAAACAGTCTATTTGTTGAAGTTTTTAATACATATGAACTGTTTAGGACCTGCTGAGTTGCTGTTTTGTAGTTTGTGTTGATTACATACCTTGTTCTCACAGTCCATTAGAGGGTTAAAGCCGGCACGAATTCGGGAACAAACTAAAATTTTCCAAGACATACGAGGTTGAACAGTAAATTTTTTATGTGGATTTTAGCCGTGAAAACAATCTGACAACATAAGTGGAATTTGGAAGAAACTAAATAGCGGTACAAATAACTTTCCGGGGAATGTTGGAAAGCGAATAAATGAATTTAAAAAAAACCGTTATTATTAATTAAACTAACATTTTTATCCATAAAACTATAAAATAGAAAATAGATGCAATCCCAAAATGAGATTTAAGCGAAGTTCAATTTTATTTTGATCTTTTAAGAAATAATTAGTGTAATGTCCACGTGGACAACAGGGGGAGGGGTATAGGAAAAGTCCACGTTTGTCCACGCCCTTTCATAATCTCGCAAAGTTATACATCATGTAAAAAAAATGGGACCAGTACGATACACATGTCGTAATTTAATACGACCGCAAAGGGATATATTTATAAGTTCAATCTTGAAGAATAATCTTAGCTTTAGTATCATTTATAGGCATAGTTATTATGAATTTCACGAATGAATGATTTTTGAATGTTTACGCGGATACCATCAATTACATAAACATTCGTATTCACTTTGCTTTAGTAGGAAAAAAAATATACAGTGAAATTTATTTATTGTAAAGCTATTCGATGACGCAGACTTTTGCATCTTTTCGCCTTAGATTGAGCATGAGAAAGCAGTGTCATATCGTTATTTCGAAAAATCTGTAAATCTGTATGAAAACCAAAAAAAAATCTGTAATCTGTATCTACATATTCTTGGTTTCAAAAAGTCTGAAAAATCTGTATAAATACAGATTATTCTGTAGATATGGCAACCCTGGCTGGCACACGTCAGTTGGGACCGGGTGTGGAATAGATTTTTTTTGTCGCAGCCGTTACTAAAAATGAGTTGGGTGGTGGATTGACGCGATTTAAAAAATGAGTAAGAAAACAATACATTGAAAAAAATCAATGTATTTGCGATTTAACCAAGTGAGTTTCCCTGGACTATCACAAAATGACCTCATCTTCGGTTCACTGGACTTTGACGTCAGCCCTGTTCAAAGGAACGTCACGTATCGAGATGGAACCTTTGGAAACGGCTCAAAAGTATTGGGGTGGGTAAAGACAAAACGTCAACAATTTGCGAGTTTCACCCAGATGAAGTTAACCGTGTGTTCCTTTCGAGCTACATCCACAATGACAACCACAGTGAAATAAGGAGATCATCGTCAGACTCGCCCTACAGCTTTTCATTCCGGCCAGTGCATCAGTGGGAAGTAGTGAGCGCCATATGTAGCATTAAATCGAATGCAATTGGTCTGGATGGCTTTCCAATCAAATTCATCAAAATAATCCTGCCGTTGGTCGTGCAGCAAATTACTGTTATATTCAACAGCATCATTGAGACCTCGACTTTTCCTTCATGTTGGAAACATTCCAAGGTTTTGCCACTTCGAAAGAAGCCACATTTAAACGCTTTGTCAAACCTTAGACCAACCAGTATCCTATGTTCGCTATCGAAGTCATTTGAGAAACTTATGGAACAACAAATGTCAGCCTTCATCACGGAAAACAATCTTCTCTTCAGAGTTTCAAGCGGGTTTCCGAAAAGGGCAAAGCATTCAAACAGCAGCGTTTCGAGTATATAACGATTTGGCACAAACTATCAATAGGAAACGTACTCCCATTTTGCTACTGTTAGACTTTTCCAAAGCCTTCGACACTATTCCTCATCGCAAACTATGTTCGAAGCTACAAACTCAGTTCAACTTTGCTGCTCCCGCTGTAAACTTTATTGAATCGTATTCAAATGAGCGATTTCAAAGCGTGTTTTGTGGAAATCAATTTTCCGAAAGTGGCGTTCCCTAAGGCTCTGTGCTCGGACCCATGCTTTTCTGCTGTCACGTCAACGATTTAACATCCGTTCCCAGGTAGTGCTCGATTCAGCTGTATGCTGACGATGTTCAGCTCTATATCCGTCGCTTCGGTCCGTCTTCCAGCGAACTCATCAGAATGATGAATGAAGATCTCAAAAGAATCATGGAATGGTCTTGTCAAAACCAGCTATTTGTGAATCCATCAAAGAGCAAAGTCATGTTTTTCAAGGACCTTTGTAGGAACGCTGCTCAATCGAATTTGCTACCATCTATTACTATGGATGGGCAAACTATAGAGTGGACGGAAAGCGCGACTATCCTCGGTTTCATTTTTCAATCGGAGCTAAAATGGGATGGCTTGATCAATCAGCAATGCGGGAAAATTCATGCAAGCCTTCGTTCGCTCTACTGTTATGCTTCTGCTGTTCCCAACGAAACGCGCCTGAAGCTGTTCAAAGCACTGATCCTACCTTACTTCATGTTTGGCGAACTCCTGCATGTTAAACCAAGTTCCCATGCTATGGAAAGATTGAGGGTAGCGTTCTTTTCCTGTGTAAGATTTGTCTACGGCTTGAACCGCTATGCACACGTCAGTCATTTACAGAAAAATCTAATCGGATGTCCACTAGAGAAGTTCTACGTGTGTCGCTCATGTATATTCCTGCGCAAGATGATAATGACGCAGTCTCCACCAGTTCTCTTTCAAAAGCTGTTGTTTTCCCAAGGGCGCCGCCTTCAGAGGCTCATTATTCCACCTAACAACTCAACCAGCTACTCAAATTATTTGTTCGTTCGAGGTGTGGTAAACTACAACTCTTTACCTCCTATCGTCAGACGCTCGACATCGGTAGCAGTTTTTAAGAGGGGCTGTCTCGAGTTTTTGAACCGCTAATATTGTTAAATATGTTGAATTTGTTAAATTTTATACATTAAGAAAGGTTTTCCTTTGCGCTACTAGGTAATAAAAATACAAACAAACAAACAAAATCAGGAAGGCCTTTCAGTGTTATTTACAAATGAATCTAGAGAATAGGAGACGACCAGTGCAAAAACAGAACTATTTTGCGTGCAATTCAAGTGGAATATAATTTTTAACTTCATCAAATGTAAACAAGAAGATATTCGCTTTGATAGAAGTGTTCTTCAAGATACATTAAAAACAGGGATAAAGAACTCTATCAATCAATTTGAAACAGCACACGATATTCAAAAAAAAAATCTCCAGGTCGAGCATCGTGTTATACCCACAAATACAAAAATCAATTAATTAAAATTTACACCATCAAACAACGAAATGGAAATTCCATTCGTCCTCCCAAAATCATACCATGAAATCCAACAAAAGAGAATGTAGGAAAATTGCTACAGTATTGCAAGATTCTCCTTCTCGTAAAAAAACGCTCTCCATCCCTTCCAAAATAATTCCGAAGTATTACATTGAATGGCAAGCAAGCCTTGTTGCAATTTCCACACTGCGGAAAAGATAGATAGTCTGCAAGAGCGCGAACTGCACTTCTGCTCCGGGATTTCCACCGAGCCTCGGCAGCGCTCACACGGACAAAGTAGTTGAATACTGAATGTAAACGAAGTCGGGATGATTTACGGGACCTACGGAAAGTGGGCAGGCGTTTTTTTTCTCTCTCACACACATACACACACGGCCTTTGCAGTTTCCGTTAATATCCCCGTAAGTGGGTCATCAGCAATCCAAAGTCGAATCCCAAATCTCTTCCATCGTTCGCAATAGGAAGACACAAAAAAATGCAAATTACTTCGAAGATCAAAGTCACCTTCCTGCGCCGTGAGAGCATTTATCGAACCCAGAATCCTGGCCCTCTGCAGGCCACATGTCGAATCATCGGATCATGGGGGGATTTTCGTTTTAAGGTAAAGTCGCAACAAAAAATCCCGAGCGAGGAAAAGGCAAAGAACCATACGCACACCGGAGCGAGTCCGGGTTTGTTGATGGTGGGGAAAATCGTTGAAATATGTCGAAACGATAGCAGCGATGTGAGGGAAATGTGATAAAAACAGACAGTAATGCACATCGTGCGGACATGAGGCGGCAATGGAGGAGGGATGGGGAGAGAAAAGTGTGATAAAAAACCCGCAGTCAGAGATGGAAACTGGCGAAACGAGCTTCACAGCCCTGAAGTGGGACGGTTCGTTGAAGGAGCAAAAATGAATCCCATTGATCGGGGTTGCAGTTTGCGAGCGGTTTGAATGTGAAGGTACCCGCAAAAGGAGGTATGACATTGGAAAGCACTCATGAATGATGCACAGCGATGGTTTCGATTCAATATAGTTTGCTTGGTTGGATCTCTGATAGTTTCGAGTGTTAGTGCGAGATGCGCTTTGTGTAATGGGAACTCGTGTTTTGCTAACCGACAACTGTTCTGATAGAATTCAAAACTAATGAAATGTGACAGCTTTTAGTATTTTTTGTACATAGACGAATTTTATGCCAACTCGACTAGTCTTTTGCAGCCCCATCTCAGATTACAGTGAATAAATTGAATTGTAAGTGTCAAATCAATGGCCATTTAAGAACTTTGCATACTTGCAATCTAAAAAAAACAAATATTAGTAGTAATTTTTCAAAGAGAACATTACAAAGTTTTGACGTAGGACTACGTCTTCCATTTCTGTACCGGGGTGTAAGTTCAAAGCTTCGAAAACGAGAGAGTGACGCTTGGAGTGCAAGGTTTTGAACGTTAATACCTTTTTTTCGGCTTAACGGAGTGGTATGATAATCATTTCATTCGGAAGACAAAATGTCCAAGAGACGAATTTCATGCCAACTCGACTGGCCGTTGGTAGCTCCATCTCAGATAGCAGCTGAACGTTGTGGGTGTAAATACATGGGTTATTTAAGCAACTTTGCATACTTGAAGTATTCGAAAAATAATTAGACAACATTTTGGAAAAAGCTAATTTTTTTTTCTTAAATTTTTACAAAAATTTATAACTTAAAAACTATGATACCGACAAAATTCTTGTTAGAGGATGAAATATAGGAAATTGTTTAAATTTTTACAAAAAATACCCAAAATTTGATGGAAAGAAATTTCACCGAAAAAAAAGTTATTTTAAAAATTTAAATTCATTTTTCTCAAAAACGTATTTCTTTGAAATTCCCAAAAATATATATATGAATAGTCCTTACAATTTCCAACAAGTCGTCCATACATCGGAAGATGGGCACTTTTACAGGGAAAAAGTTTTTCTAACAAAAATTTTTTTTTATTTTTTCTTTGAAAAAAATACAACTTATCCTAATTTTGTTTAAAGTCAAGATAGCGATATATGTTTCCGACTCCATCAGAACCCTTGTCATCTCAATGCTTCCAGTATTAAAGACAATTTTAAGGCAATTGATGCAAACATGGCCCCTCCTTGCAATGATTATCTCTCTTGATGTCTAATTTAGATAGAGAGGTCGGAGATATCACTGTTTTTCAGTGGAATTGTCGTAGTCTTATCCCTAAATTGGATACATTCAAATTTTTAATTCATAACTTCAATTGTGATGTTTTTGCTCTGTCCGAAACTTGGCTTTCTTCGCGAGATGATATCTCTTTCCACGATTTTAATATTATACGCTTGGACCGCGATGACAGATACGGAGGGGTACTATTGGGGATCAATAAGTGCCACTCATTTTTTCGAATTGACCTTCCACCTATTGGAGGGATCGAAGCTGTTGCTTGTCATGCAAACATCAGAGGCAAAGACCTCTGTATTGTCAGCTTGTATTGGCCTCCGAGAGCTGCGGTTAGCCGCAAACAACTTGATGACATGTGCTCACTCCTTCCTGAGCCACGATTGATCTTGGGAGACTTCAACTCTCACGGAACTGCCTGGGGGGAACAGTACGACGACAATCGTTCATTGTTGATATATGACCTTTGTAACAGCTTCAATATGACCGTTTTGAACACTGGGGAAACAACACATGTACCTAAACCTCCTGCTAACCCAAGTGCTCTTGACCTCTCGCTTTGCTCGAATTCACTATCGTTAGATTGCAAGTGGAATGTAATCCAGGACCCCAACGGTAGTGATCACTTGCCAATCAAAATTTCCATCACCATTGGGTCGAATTCTTCTGAATCTATAAACATGGCATATGACCTCACAAGACTCATTGACTGGAAAAATTATGCGGACGCGATTGCTCTAGCCATCAATTCCAGAGATGGTTTACCTCCATTGGAGGAGTATAACTTCCTTTCTCGTTTGATCTATGACAGCGCAGTTCGCGCTCAAACGAAACCCATTCCAGGTTCCACCATTTCCCGAAGGCCTCCCAATCTATGGTGGGATAACCAATGTTCCAAGCTTTATATAGAAAAATCGAATGCATTTAAAGCTTTTCGGAAACGTGGAACTCCTGAAAATTTTCAAACGTATTTAGCCCTTGAGAATCAGTTCAAAAATTTGATCAAAGGGAAAAAACATGCTTATTGGCGAAATTTCGTGGGAGGTTTGTCACGAGAAACGTCAATGAAAAAATTATGGAAAGTGGCTCGAAACATGAGAAATCGCTCTTCAACGAATGAAAGCGAAGAATATTCACATCGATGGATTTTTAATTTTGCACGGAAGGTTTGGAAGGCAGAAAATTGTTCGAGATATACCACAAGATAGGTGCGATCTCGATTCCGAGTTTTCGATGGTAGAATTCTCTCTTGCTCTCCTTTCATGTAACAATTCTGCTCCGGGATCGGATAGAATTAAGTTCAACTTGTTGAAAAACCTCCCTGATGTGGCGAAACATCGCTTGTTGAATTTATTCAATCGGTTTCTGGAGCATAATATTGTTCCAGATGATTGGAGACAAGTACAAGTTATAGCTATTCAAAAACCCGGAAAACCCGCGTCCGACTTCAATTCGTACCGCCCAATAGCAATGCTGTCTTGTATACGGAAATTGTTGGAGAAAATGATCTTGTTTCGCCTTGATCGATGGGTTGAAACGAATGGCCTATTCTCAGATTCACAATATGGGTTCCGCAGGGGCAAGGGGACGAATGATTGTCTTGCGTTGCTTTCTTCAGAAATTCAAATGGCTAACGCCGAAAAAAAACAAATGGCTTCAGTATTCTTGGACATAAAGGGGGCATTTGATTCTGTTTCAATAGAGGTTTTGTCAGACAAATTACACTCTCGGGGACTGCCGCCTCTATTGAATAATATGTTATATAACTTGCTTTGTAAGAAACATATGAACTTTTCTCATGGAGATTCGGCAGTAAGCCGGGTCTCCTACATGGGACTCCCCCAGGGCTCATGTTTAAGCCCCCTTTTGTACAACTTCTATGTAAGCGACATTGACAATTGTCTTACACAAAATTGCAGCCTAAGACAACTTGCAGATGATGGAGTGGTGTCTGTCGTAGGATCAAACGAATCCGACCTGCAAGAACCCTTACAAGATACTTTGAACAATTTTTCAACCTGGGCCATTGGGCTAGGGATCGAATTCTCCACGGAGAAAACAGAGATGGTGGTTTTTTCTAGGAAGCATAGACCAGCAAAACCAAAGCTTCAACTTTTGGGTAAACCGATCACTCATGCTATGTCATTCAAGTATCTTGGGGTCTGGTTCGACTCCAAATGTACTTGGGGGGCCCATATTAGGTATCTGAGTAAAAAATGCCAACAAAGAATAAACTTTCTCCGTACAATTACCGGTACCTGGTGGGGAGCCCACCCCGAAGATCTTATAATGTTGTATCGAACAACTATTCTCTCAGTGATGGAGTATGGCAGTTTCTGTTTTCTATCAGCTGCCAGAACACACCTCATTAAACTCGAGCGAATTCAGTATCTTTGTCTCCGTATTGCGTTGGGATGTATGCCCTCAACGCATACCATGAGCCTCGAGGTTTTGGCAGGCGTACTCCCACTAAAAGATCGCTTCAATTTATTATCTCTTCGGTTCCTCATCCCGTGTAAGGTTATGAACCCATTGGTGATCGGAAATTTTGAGCAACTGATCGAGCTAAATTTTCACTCTGGATTCATGAGTTCATATCATGAATTCATCTCCATGCAGGTTGTTCCTTCTTCGTATATTCCCAACCGTGTTTGTTTTCCTGACTACATCAATTCCTCTGTACATTTTGATCTGTTCATGAAGGGGAAAATCCATGGAATTCCAGATTATCTTCTATCGGGGATCGTTCCTACGATCTTTAATGCAAAGTATGGGCGTATCAATTGCGATAATATGTACTTTACTGATGGGTCCTCTATGAATGAGTACACACGATTTGGAGTGTTCAACGTATTTTTTAGCACCTCACACAGTCTTCAGTATCCTTGCTCAGTGTATATTGCTGAATTGGCAGCAATACACTGGGCGCTGGACAGCGTCGCCTCACGACCTGTTGAACACTATTACATTGTAACGGATAGTCTTAGCTCTGTCGAAGCTATCCGTTCAGTGAGGCCGGAAAAGCACTCGTCGTATATCCTTGAGAGAATACGAGAAGTTTTGAGTGCTTTAACCAGACGCTGTTATGTCATTACCTTCGTCTGGGTCCCTTCTCATTGCTCAATTCCGGGTAATGAGAGGGCTGACTCATTAGCAAAGGTAGGTGCGATTGAAGGCGATATTTATCAGCGTCAAATCGCCTTCAATGAATTTTATTCTTTAGTCCGTAAAAATACCATCGCTAATTGGCAACGCAAATGGAACGAAGATGAATTGGGCCGGTGGCTCCACTCAATTATACCTAAGGCTAGCTTCAAACCATGTTTCAAAAGTCTGGACTTGAGTCGAGACTTTATTCGCACCTTCTCCCGACTCATGTTCAACCAATGTTCGTTAGACGCGCTACTGATTCGTATTAATCTTGCCGACAGCAATCTTAGTGTTTGCGGCCACGGTTACCACGACATCGAGCACGTTGTTTGGTCGTGCGAGTTGTATCTTGTCGCCAGATCGAATTTAGAAAACTCCCTCAGGGCTAGAGGAAGACAGCCCAATGTGCCGGTGAGAGATGTGTTAGCTTGGTTAGACCTTGATTACATGTCCCAAATCTATATTTTCCTTAAAGCTATCGATGTTCGTGTGTGATTATCCTTATATCCTTATATCCTTTGCGTGCAATTGGTCCCCTTGCTACAAACAGTAGAATAAGTTGAAATGTAAATACACAATAGATATACGAATAGATTTAAGAATTGAGTGTGTGAGATTATCATTATTGTAACAATTTCCTTATATCCCATCCTTTTCCTGAACAAATATGTCACCCTACTAAACTCGAGTAGACCGCGAGTAATCGGTTTTCTAGCTTACTTACCTTAGATTTAGAAAATGTTTATGTATAGTAATAAAAATATAATTAAGAATTCGGCTCCTTTAAACTTATGTAACTGAGCCTGTAAAAATAAACGAATTTAATAATAATCTCTTTTCCCATTTGCTGCTCTCCGCAAATGGTGACTGAATGATGACGTAATTTTTCTTGTATCATTTATTGCTTTGCACTTTTCTGTGCAGTGGGTTTCGCTATAGTAAAATGGGACGATATATGCGGTTCAAACTTGTATGCAGGCTTCGAAAATGGTATGCGATGTTTGATACAGATCGGATATGCAATCAACAGTCTTCGTTCCTCTCTTAGTTTAACCCATTTTAGGCCAAGCGTTCGAAAAATCGAACAGCAACTTTGATAATTTTTCATGTCTTTGGACAGGAACCTTATGGTAATGTTTTTGCACCAAAAGATAGCTTAATTTATTAGCTATCACTTATATCGATTTCATACAATTTTGAGTAACTTTTTTGGATAATAAATTCGATTTAAAGCAAGTATGTTTGGAAGGTGTTTTCAATTTCCATTAAAAACCCCAATAAAATACAAAAATATGTGAAGTTTTCTACAGTACTGCTCTGATAAAAGAACATACATTGTGATATAGAGCGAAAATCATTTGATTGAGCCGCATACAGGAAAATAACAGCCGGGGAAATTTAGTGTTCGAAAAATCGAACGTTGGCCATAACGAACATTTTTTTTTCTGCTGAATCAACACCAACACATCTAACATCCGCTGCGCATTTTGATTTGTTTACTTTAGAAGACGGAAGGTTTTTCATTTCTTTTTGCATTTTCAGTTGTGAATGTTTGCAAATATCGATTAATTTAGCAAATATTATCGAAAATCTGTATGATTTTTTGTCCGTAACAACATTAGGTGATGGCGGCCCGTAGAATTTCTTTTGTGGAGGAGCTGGAGTAAATGATCAATACGTGCAACGAGGATCCTTATGAGATTGTTTGGGTGAATATTCTTCCGCCGGACCGAATAATAACCTCCCAACCCTCTATGCCATTGTTTTTTAGCAGTACTCTGGTACTTTGCAGGTTTTGGAAAATGTTCGATTTTTTCGGGAAATGGATAATTGGAGAGACTAGTTTTTAAGCATTGACATTTCTCCACAGTTAACAATAAAAATAACACAGCATATGCTTTCGTTTGAAAGAAAAAGCCTGTCAGTAATAAGTTAAAATTACATGAAATAAGAAATGCCACATCTCACCTTAGGTGGATTAATTTGGATTTATACTTAGAGACCTCCATTCTCCTGTTCTTGTTCTTCCGGGAATCCAAAATTGATGCATTTATGAATAACGTATATTTGCTAATTGAAGTGACTTTTAGTTTGCAGTATGTTTGTACTTGCAAAAAAAAATGCGGGTTTCGGCCAATGTTCGATTTTTCGAACAGTCATTTCCCGGAAAATGGAAGAAGGGAAAAACATAATTCTTGAACATTGGAGTTCCTTTAGCGTTAATAATCGAAAATACAACAATGGCTTTCGTCAAAAAAATAATTTTTACAGCTTGGTCGTTAATGGGTTAATCACTAAATGTTACACAAGTGATTACTGACATTCATACAAGTATTTGAATGATCCTCTCATATTTGGTTATATGTTCGTGAGAGTTTACTTGCATGACACATTGTGTATCATTCGATTTTGATCGAAATCCAAACACTGATGTTATGGTAAGAAAAAGTTTTGAAATTATGGAAAGCCCCAAGAAAAAAATAATTCCCATATGTTGACATTGTTGTTAGTATAAATGGATTTCGGTGAAGTTTTCTACGATTTTTTTGCGGTCCCTATCCCCCACGCTAAAAAACGGTTTGCCTGTATTGGAATCAAAATAATTCATACTAAATATATTAAACAAATTTGAATTTCCTACAAAATGACAATTTTTTTTAGAAATTTATAAATACAATCAGCAGATTGGAAGATATTCTACTCACTCTTATCGCAGTGTAATAGTGAAGTTACCTGTAACGAAAGAAAAAGAAATCGAAATTATTTTTATGAAATTATACAGCAGATGGTGAACAAAATATGTTGCTAGCCCTAACATGAGCGACTCCGGGCATATAAGCTTAGTGGATATTCAAATGCAAATATGTTCACAATATGGTGTGTTGTTTTCCGCTGCCATGTAAATAAACTAACCAAAATTGCTTACTATCCATCAATCCCCCATGAAACTCGTCGATACAAAACTCTACCAAAACAATTTCGGAACCATTTTCGATCAAATTTCTCGGAAAATCTCTCACCACTCCCCCGGCTTCCACTCGATCAACCCAAGCTGACGGCAATGATGGCGAGGTTCCTCCCACGCCACTTCGAGAGTTACTGTGCATTTCCTCCGGCAGGGTTCGGGAATACCGTTAAGCAGTTCAAAATCCTTCATTCCGGAGAATGCGCACATAACCAGTTCAATGGCATGAAACGCCATTCAAAAATATCACGCACCTTTAACAACACCTGCGTTGGGGGTCGCAAGCGATAAGCGGCTTTTCCTCCAGAGTATCTAAATTTAGTTCGAATACTGGTTCTAAGTCTGTGTTTATGTTTGCTTGCTCGTCATTAGCTACTGTTTGATTACAGGAAAATAAATATCCCACGACAGGAACGCATCACGGAAAAATGATACGCTGCATCGAATGAGTCTTCCTGTCAGCCACAATAATATCTATTTCGAAAAGGCATAAAGCGAAGCATCGTATCCCTTTCAGCTACTTCAACTACTCCCCCCTAGCTTCCAAACACTCCCCATAATACAGGCAGCTATCAGTTTACGCGAACTTTTAACCGCAAATTGCAATAATAGGATGCGAAACGGAGCGCTTTCGTCGAGTCCTCCCCCCACCCCCTTCTAGCCAGCCAGCGATGTCATCCAATCCGGATTTTCATCCGGAGAATAGTATTCATGGCCGGCGGTAACTTTGCTATTTCGGCTTAGCATTTTTCTGTTTGTTTCATTTGTTTCGCCCCACTGCCCTCTCCTGTTGCCCCCTGTTTGCGACAACGCGTCATCCTGAGGGGCGTTATGATTTCCGCTTTGCGAGTCATTTGGCCTTTTTGCAGTTTGACGTTGCCCAAGCGAATTGAGTGGAAGAGGAGCGAAAAAAAAAGAATTATCCTTCGGACCAAAATGGATATTCAGTTTCAGCGGAACATTAGCCCAAGTGCATGTGCTGTAGACGAGGAAAATGGGGAGCAGACGTTTTATTTTTTGGGTTTTGTTTCGTCTGCTTTTCAGTGTTGATATTGATATGGAATATAGAAGGTCGAAGAGAAAATAAAACAAGAATATTCTGTAGAGTCGGAGTGACGGCATAATATTTCATATTATACAAAGTTGCGGATTTACCAGAAGCACAACATAGTTAGAAACAATGATGTGCTACTATTATTACAATGTAAGTGTCATCAGATATTTCTAGGCATTTGAAAACACTAATTCGAGAAACTTTAGAAAGGCTTCATTTATAAGTTTAGAAATTCGAGGTGAGCCGTAACAAATGTTCAATGGAATTTGGCTAGCATAAGGTGTATTTAAAAAAAACATTATTTTTGCATACAATTTATGGATTAGCATAGTTGAAAAGATCTGATTTAGATTAAATGCGCAACGTTTTATTCGTGAACCTGTTGTTCTATTTTTTTGTTCTTCATTCTAGAGACTTTCAGCCTCCTGGGTTGGTTCGTCTCAATACTATTGAGAATTACTTGACCCGAGCGCGATGCTTTTTTTACATAAAAAATACTGAAACGGAATCTACGAAACCACGCCACCGTTTACTGGTGATTATGGTGGTTTGCGTTTTCATGTTTATCGAAGTAAAACAATTTAGAGATCATTTGTTTGAAGTTGAATCTAAATCCATTCTGAATGAATGAATAAATGAATATTTGGGGGACTTCGAAAACGAGAGCGTTACGTTGGAGGCACAAGGTTTTATGCATCCAATATAGGATACGAAAAACCTAGTTCTGAAGAATAATCTTCAGAAGCTAACCTGCTAACTGTACTTGATTGACAAATCACAAACCCAAATGTATTATATGGATATTTTATGGATAGAAAACATTAAAATAAACTCTTTCGCCTGAATGTAATTTTCAATTCCAAGGGGAACTGGCAGATTATTTTCCAGCAACGATTAGATATTTCCACATTTTCCTCGATACTGGAAGCCCACCAGTGGTTAATACTAACTCGATAACCACCTGTTAATAGTACTTGATTGAAAAATATTTGGTCACAGTGTTACATGGATAGAAAACATTCAAATAAACTCTTTCACATGAATGTATTTTTGAATTCCCAGAGGAACTGGCAGATTATTTTCCAGAAATGATTAGATCTTTCCGGAACTTTCTCGATGCTGAATGGCATCCAAACGGAAAGAATTCTGTGCGTGTATGTGTCGATCCTTCGCCGCCACCGCTTCCAGCACGTTAGGCAACGATGTTGTCTTGTCGATGTCCTCACGAAAAATGAATGTGTCTCACCACCAGAATATCGCCTAAGTATGCTTTTTGTGTGTGATTGAATCGAGAGAAGGTGTGGTTTACGATGGCAATTTGGAAGGCAAACTAGAGGGGAATGAACTCTCTGAGCTCGGAACTTTCGGCGACTGAGCAATAATCGATTGCGGGCGCATACAATATTGGATACGGAAATATCCTACTGATGGGGAAGAATAATCTTCTGAAGCTATCCTGTTAATTGCGATTGATTGAAAAATCACAAAACCAAATGTATTTGGTCACAGTGTTACATGGATAGAAAACATTCAAATAAACTCTTTCACATGAATGTATTTTTAAATTCCCAGAGGAACTGGCAGATTATTTTCCAGCAATGATTAGATATTTCCACATTTTCCTCGATACTGGAAGCCCACCAGTGGTTAATACTAATTCGATAACCACCTGTTAATAGCACTTGATTGAAACATATTTGGTCACAGTGTTACATGGATAGAAAACATTAAAATAAACTCTTTCACATGAATGTAATTTTCAATTCCAAGGGGAACTGGCAGATTATATTCCAGCAACGATTAGATATTTCCACATTTTCCTCGATACTGGAAGCCCACCAGTGGTTAATACTAACTCGATAACCACCTGTTAATAGTACTTGATTGAAACATATTTGGTCACAGTGTTACATGGATAGAAAACATTCAAATAAACTCTTTCACATGAATGTATTTTTAAATTCCCAGAGGAACTGGCAGATTATTTTCCAGAAATGATTAGATCTTTCCGGATCTTTCTCGATGCTGAATGGCATCCAAACGGAAAGAATTCCGCGCGTGTATGTGTATGTAGCGATGTCTTCCCGGGGAACCGTTTGTGGCATCACTCTCCTCCTGATGGATTCCCTTCTGGCCTAGGGTGCACAAACAGGCTCTTGGTGACACCGTTCATCCGCGCTTTCATGATAAACGAAGAGCTTCACCACAACAGCGACAACATGCTCCAATCGCTGTTCAATTTGAACTGAGTGGATTTCCGAGCGGCGCTCGCTTATATACCGATTGGTGATTTCAATAGCCTGTTTTTAAAGCAATTTTAAGACTATTGAAACAAGTTTTTGGATCAAAAAGTAACAAATATAGAACGCGTAGACATTTTATCTTTCGAATGAAGTGTTTATCATACCATTTCGTTCAGTTGTTTAGCTATTAACGCTCAAAATCTCGGTCTCCAGCGTAACGCTTTCGTTTTCGAAACTTTGATTTTACACCCCGGTATAGAAATGAAAGACGTAGTCCTACGCCAACAATCGTAACAATCCATCGTGCATATCTATCCAAGAGAAATAAAAAAAAAGAAGCCACCATAAAAATATTGCCTCGGTCGCGCACCAGCTAGCGAGCAGACAAGTCTTTCTTGAAGCTGATACCACATACAGAGGCTTTGTACGATACAATGGAAGATATCGCACACTATTCAGCCCCATCTTTGTGTGATTTTTCTGCCAGCCAGTATACAAAAGATTTGCTGCCCCACTGCGAATCGATCGGTTATTTTTCAACCGATAAGTAGTTAACACCATCAACGAAAAGAAACAGAAGCAAATCCAACAACAGCAACAGGAACGGTAGCAAAGCAGCAACATCAACCGAAACAATCTTAGCAGCAGCAAAAACATCGTTAGAAGCAGCAAACGAATTTCAAGTTTTCCGCAATGTGTTTTATTCCTAAATTTACCAAGCAGAAAAAGGTGTCTCTATCAGATTTTTTTCAAAATTTGTTTTTCCAAAAGGGCTTTTGTGGACTTGCAAGCGGCCTGAAGCAGCGAAGAACCTCGAGCCTTCGCTCTCGTGTTATCGGTCCAACAAACACAGTGATGCAATTTTGTTCTGTTAAGGCACCGCGTCGAATTTTATACTGTTCAGTGGAGAATACTTCTGTACAAGAACAAGAACAAGAACAAGAACAAGAACAAGAACAAGAACAAGAACAAGAACAAGAACAAGAACAAGAACAAGAACAAGAACAAGAACAAGAACAAGAACAAGAACAAGAACAAGAACAAGAACAAGAACAAGAACAAGAACAAGAACAAGAACAAGAACAAGAACAAGAACAAGAACAAGAACAAGAACAAGAACAAGAACAAGAACAAGAACAAGAACAAGAACAAGAACAAGAACAAGAACAAGAACAAGAACAAGAACAAGAACAAGAACAAGAACAAGAACAAGAACAAGAACAAGAACAAGAACAAGAACAAGAACAAGAACAAGAACAAGAACAAGAACAAGAACAAGAACAAGAACAAGAACAAGAACAAGAACAAGAACAAGAACAAGAACAAGAACAAGAACAAGAACAAGAACAAGAACAAGAACAAGAACAAGAACAAGAACAAGAACAAGAACAAGAACAAGAACAAGAACAAGAACAAGAACAAGAACAAGAACAAGAACAAGAACAAGAACAAGAACAAGAACAAGAACAAGAACAAGAACAAGAACAAGAACAAGAACAAGAACAAGAACAAGAACAAGAACAAGAACAAGAACAAGAACAAGAACAAGAACAAGAACAAGAACAAGAACAAGAACAAGAACAAGAACAAGAACAAGAACAAGAACAAGAACAAGAACAAGAACAAGAACAAGAACAAGAACAAGAACAAGAACAAGAACAAGAACAAGAACAAGAACAAGAACAAGAACAAGAACAAGAACAAGAACAAGAACAAGAACAAGAACAAGAACAAGAACAAGAACAAGAACAAGAACAAGAACAAGAACAAGAACAAGAACAAGAACAAGAACAAGAACAAGAACAAGAACAAGAACAAGAACAAGAACAAGAACAAGAACAAGAACAAGAACAAGAACAAGAACAAGAACAAGAACAAGAACAAGAACAAGAACAAGAACAAGAACAAGAACAAGAACAAGAACAAGAACAAGAACAAGAACAAGAACAAGAACAAGAACAAGAACAAGAACAAGAACAAGAACAAGAACAAGAACAAGAACAAGAACAAGAACAAGAACAAGAACAAGAACAAGAACAAGAACAAGAACAAGAACAAGAACAAGAACAAGAACAAGAACAAGAACAAGAACAAGAACAAGAACAAGAACAAGAACAAGAACAAGAACAAGAACAAGAACAAGAACAAGAACAAGAACAAGAACAAGAACAAGAACAAGAACAAGAACAAGAACAAGAACAAGAACAAGAACAAGAACAAGAACAAGAACAAGAACAAGAACAAGAACAAGAACAAGAACAAGAACAAGAACAAGAACAAGAACAAGAACAAGAACAAGAACAAGAACAAGAACAAGAACAAGAACAAGAACAAGAACAAGAACAAGAACAAGAACAAGAACAAGAACAAGAACAAGAACAAGAACAAGAACAAGAACAAGAACAAGAACAAGAACAAGAACAAGAACAAGAACAAGAACAAGAACAAGAACAAGAACAAGAACAAGAACAAGAACAAGAACAAGAACAAGAACAAGAACAAGAACAAGAACAAGAACAAGAACAAGAACAAGAACAAGAACAAGAACAAGAACAAGAACAAGAACAAGAACAAGAACAAGAACAAGAACAAGAACAAGAACAAGAACAAGAACAAGAACAAGAACAAGAACAAGAACAAGAACAAGAACAAGAACAAGAACAAGAACAAGAACAAGAACAAGAACAAGAACAAGAACAAGAACAAGAACAAGAACAAGAACAAGAACAAGAACAAGAACAAGAACAAGAACAAGAACAAGAACAAGAACAAGAACAAGAACAAGAACAAGAACAAGAACAAGAACAAGAACAAGAACAAGAACAAGAACAAGAACAAGAACAAGAACAAGAACAAGAACAAGAACAAGAACAAGAACAAGAACAAGAACAAGAACAAGAACAAGAACAAGAACAAGAACAAGAACAAGAACAAGAACAAGAACAAGAACAAGAACAAGAACAAGAACAAGAACAAGAACAAGAACAAGAACAAGAACAAGAACAAGAACAAGAACAAGAACAAGAACAAGAACAAGAACAAGAACAAGAACAAGAACAAGAACAAGAACAAGAACAAGAACAAGAACAAGAACAAGAACAAGAACAAGAACAAGAACAAGAACAAGAACAAGAACAAGAACAAGAACAAGAACAAGAACAAGAACAAGAACAAGAACAAGAACAAGAACAAGAACAAGAACAAGAACAAGAACAAGAACAAGAACAAGAACAAGAACAAGAACAAGAACAAGAACAAGAACAAGAACAAGAACAAGAACAAGAACAAGAACAAGAACAAGAACAAGAACAAGAACAAGAACAAGAACAAGAACAAGAACAAGAACAAGAACAAGAACAAGAACAAGAACAAGAACAAGAACAAGAACAAGAACAAGAACAAGAACAAGAACAAGAACAAGAACAAGAACAAGAACAAGAACAAGAACAAGAACAAGAACAAGAACAAGAACAACTTTCAGAGCACTAGCTCGAGTTTTCCGACGTTTTTCATTAAACATTGCGACGCCAGATGAAAATTTAATATCTTGTGAGTAATTGTGAGAAGTTTGGTTGACATTACTTGATGGGAAGTTTGCGAAAACGATCATTTTCTACACACTATATTTGACTATTATAACATATCTATATACAGCCATTCCATGCCAAACCGATATAGTTGTTCTCAGATTTTCGTCTAAAGTGGTAGTTTTGTTCTTTATCGCAAATTACGAGACCCGTATTTTTTTATTTTTTTGTTAGGGTGACCATTTCCATTTTAGGGTGGTCCAAAAAAACCATTTGAATTATGCTCTCGTTATTATTGATTGTATTCGTTTTTTATTGTTTTCATAGTCTCGGGACCAAAGGTGCTAAAAAATGTGAGGTTTTTTCACAAAACATATCTCGAAACCAGGGAAGCTTTTTTTCTTTTCGTTTTTGAGTTATGATTTTTCAAAGTTATCCGATGGTCCAAAAAATCACTTTTTCCCATTTTTTCCACTACAAAAAATCATTACTTTTGATCTACTGAACCGATCCAGATGATCGACATATAAAATTAATGCCAATGAGCTAGTCTTGTTTGAAAAAATATTACACTGTGATAACAATGGATTTCGTTTTGTTTATGTTTTATTATATGTGTTTTTTATAGCTTACATTGTTTCGGGTCCAATGGTCATATTTTTTTATATTTTTTCCTGAAAGGTGAGGGTTTTTTCACACAATATATCCGAATACCAGAGAGGTGTTATTTATCGTTTTTAAGTTATGGTTTTTCAAAGTTAACATGTTTTCAGTTTTCGTTCAAAATTTCTAGACTGGATGTATGTGATTATAATCCAATTAATTGGCAAATGTGTTTTTATTAATTTTTTTCAAAAAAGCTAGCTAGTAGGCTTTCATTTTATATGTCGATCATCTGAATCGGTCCAGTAGATCAAAAGTAATAAATTTTTGAAGAAAGTCATTTTTGGGAAAAATGGGGAAAATGATTTTTTGGACCATCGGCTAACTTTGAAAAATCATAACTCAAAAACGAAAAAAACGCCTCCCTGGTTTCGAGATATGTTATGTGAAAAATCCTCAGCTTTCCAGAAAAAGTACAAAAAACTATAGCGCCTTTGGTCCCGAGACTATGAAAACAATAAAAAACGAATACAATCAATTATAACGAGAGCAGAATTCAAATTTTTTGCAGGTAGAGTATTTTTCCAAAAAAAAAACCCAGGTGATTGACTTAAATTTGATATGTCGATCATCTGAATCGATCTACTAGTTCAAAAGTTATGAATTTTTGAAAAAAGTCATTTTTTGCAAAAATGCGTAAAATGGACCACACTAAGATGGAAATGGTCACCCTAACAAAAAAAATAAAAAAATACGGGTCTAATAGTTTGCGATAGAGAACGAAACTACCACTTTTTACGGAAATCTGAGAACTACTATATAGGTTTGACATGGAATGGCTCTCTAAGGGGGGCTGCCATACAAATGAAACACAAATTTCTGCATAACTCGAGAACTAATCATGAAAATTGAGCCAGCTGTGGAAGCTTTTGGGTACGAGAAATGTTTCTATAATGGTATGATACCCCTTCCTCCTCTGGAATGAAGAGAGGGTCCCATAAAAACAAAGCATATAGTTCAACCAAACATATTCCAACCAAACATGACAATTGAACATTTTCGGAAAAACTCTGAAGGAAAATGGGAAAATTCGAAAAATTCAATTCGCATGTGTTCTACAATTGCATATTGACAAGCGATGTTAGTCCATTTTTTTTATCCCATTTATTTATTTTAGGCTCATTAGTATTTTAGCTGTAACAGAGCCGAATTTTAATCGTGTACATGTCACATGGTTTTCATATCTATAATTATAGCACCTTACACAGTTGCCATTCGCCAGTATTCCTTCTATACCATTGCATATGGTACATTTACACAGTAGCCATTTAGGCGTAAGAGTATTCTTTCTGTTCTTCCATTATCCAGTTAGACCACCGGACAGCGGAGACAGTTGATATGATCATTGTTGAGTTATTTATAGAACAGCAGCCCGATGTATCTTGCAGAGCAGAGCAGTTGTATGGATGGATCGATCTTGTTTCGACCGTGGATCGATCTCCATCGCTGATGATTGTTACGTGGACGTAGCTATTCTGTAACAACACAAAGATGGTCAATGAGGGCCCTGAGTTTTGAACTCACGATCGATCGCTTACTAAGCGAACGCGCAACCAATGTGGCTACGGAGACCCCCCGTTAGTCCATTTGATGTTTGCGGTACCGAAAATGATCTTCGTTCGAAAGTAGAAATGGATTTTAATATGATAAAACGCACTCCTAAATCGTCTTCTATCTATATAAATAAAATGGTCGACAATGTGTCGACAAATGTGTTGATAAGAGCAAAACTCGAGAAAGGAATTGTCCGATTTAAGACTGTCTTCATTCTATCATATTTTCTGTATCAAACATTTATTCCATGTAACGGAGAAACATGTCATTTGCAAGCGGATGAACAATCTTGCACGAGAATTGTGTCTTAAAATAATCTGATATTATAATGTCGAGTTTTGGTAGAAGTACAGAATTTTTATGATAAAAAATAATTTTAAAGGGTAGATTAGAAGATCAATCAATGAAAATGTTCTGTGATTGGACCCATGAACGTAAATTGTCAGAAATGAGCGAAAACGTGGATGTGATAACGAAAAACTGAATTTTGGGCGGAACGAAGTTTGCTGGGTCAGCTAGTTAATAATAAAAATACACTCCGGTGACGGTAATATATAAGTGCTATATTCTGAGACTGTCACTGTTTACTATAATATGTATTGTTAACATAGAAAAAAAGAATAAATAAAAAAAATAATTCTTCCAGCTTATACAAGTTTAAAAAATTCATTCCCGCTTTTTCCAGCTTTTTCAAAAATTTGGTTGGCATTCCTGTATGTGGAAAAAAAAATACGTCTCACCCTACAACTTCCGGGGACGTCTTTTGGCCCTAGATTCTGATTCTTGTACGGTCCAAATCAATTTTCGGTCCACGGCTTTCATCAAATATAATTTCTTTTGAATCAAATGAATTGTGACGAAATTTTTAGCGACCGAAACATGAATCATTTCAAAACCAAATGCGGTCAAAAATTTCTAAAAAAAAATAATTGCTAGAAGAGCTGCAGTAGAATAAACAGTGCGTATAATGACTCGAGCTATAATATTGATGACTATGAGGAAACACGGTGAAGTGATACTAAAGCATGACAACGCGACGGTGTACACCGCTAAACCCACGAAGGATACTTAACTAGGGAACGTTATCGCCCCGCCGTATTCTCTCGACCTGGCCCCGTCATATTAGCAATTTTTTTTCAGTGGGAACGCATTTACTCAGAGCAGCACTTCGCCAAATAAGAAGATGTCGAAAAATGGGTTAGCGAATGGTTTTCGTCGGAATAAAAAAAAAAGGTTTTATAAAAGCAATCCAAAAATTGTCAGAAATGAGCGAAATGTGTAGATTTCAAGGATTACTTTGAATAAAAATAGTTTCAGGTTCATCATGAAAATTATGCCTTTCCTTCATCGATTTTGAGTTGCTGCCAAGGTTTAAAAAAGGGTTTTGTACAAGGTTTAAAAACAGTAGAGAGATTCGCGGTAAAATCGGCTGATTTTTGCGTGGATTTGCACATGATACCTGTTCATACTAAAACTAGGCGTATACACCATCGCGGATGACAACGCATCTTTTCATTTGCATTCAAGTTTCGATAGTGCACTTAGCTTGCTCATCAACTGTTCAATAACGGCTCGATGAATGTCAATAACTTGAATTCCTTGGAGCACTCTGGCTGCGCTATTGTTCTTGCGTACAAATGTTAGTTGCACCAACATTCCGAGAACAGGAAGCTAACGCTTCAGGACTCTTACCAGAAGGCTTCGCTGATTGTTCCCAAATGTTTAGACAATCTGTTCAATGCACAGCTATATTATGGTAAAAGGTTCTGTCAAGTTGTGAGATGTATTGAACGCAAACAAAAGGCAGCAACATGAAGATAATTGCGTGTAGCCATACTCTACGGAGTGTTATTTAATTATTCAGTGAGCAAAACAATGAAATAGCTGCGAACCAAAGTCCAATTATCATCCCGGGACACGAACACGAACGGTGGCTAATTCCGGACCGACCCAATATCGACCATAATACAACAGACAAGGTGAATATCGCATGTCAAACACCAATCAGCATTATTTTGAATCGTAATCCTTTCCTATGTGGATATAAGCGACCGAAGAAAATACAGATATAGAGAGGCAATGTTATTGGATTACGATGTTTGATTTGCTCTGTGCGGAGGCATTAACCCATCGTCGTCACATGGACACAAGGACACAAGGACTGGCGAACGAACGGATGGCTGTGGGATGTTTGTCCACCCGCGGCAACGATCGAACAGTCGTCGCATGGGAGTGATTAGGATTCCCACCGGAACTCTCGGTGTCCATACTCATAGTTATGGTCGAGACGTGTTGAGCGCAGGGTGTGCGGATTGTGTGCGACGAAACGGTCCATTATGGCTTTCTCTCCGATAAGCCAATTAAATCGATTCACGCATGCTATGGCAGTGGACATTGCGTTGGAGTGAATTGACGCCGATTGAATTTTGTTGCCTACAATCAGATGTAAATGGACATGAAATTTCGAATTTCCAGATTCAACTAAATCCCATTGCCCATGAGTCCACACAATCTGCATTTGAAATTGATTGCGATCCGAGACGATATGCAGATGAGTGAATGCGGTGGGCTGAGTGACAGTGACATTGATGTACGCGGGTGGATTTACAGCGCAATTTCTCCATCTATGTGTGGTTGCGATATGAGTTTATATCTACCATCGTCCACTAGGCTTTTGATCCCTGGAATACCGGAATCGAGTTCGCAGAGTAGTTGGTTGCAAAAAAGTTTTCACCCGTCAGCTATACTCCTATACTCCTATACTCCTATAATTGGAAAATCTACAGGAGCTGGGATTACTGGACCAGGGATAGATGTCTCAATTCCAATGGGACAGTGGCCTACAGTTTTTCAAGCAGAAATACATGCTATTCTAACATGTACAAACATTTGTTTGGCTAGGAAACACAGGTATGCCAGTATCTGTATTTTCTCAGATAGCCAAGCAGCTCTAAATGCATTGAAAGCATATACTTGTCAGTCAAAGCTAGTTTGGGAATGTATTCTTTCTTTAAAAAAACTAGCTGTAACTAATGACGTTAATCTATACTGGGTGCCTGGTCACTGCGGTATAGAAGGTAATGAAAAAGCTGATCTTCTAGCAAGATTAGGATCTTCAACTAAATTCGTCGGACCTGAGCCATTTTGCGGATTATCTACATCCTGTCTGAAATCCGAGCTCAAATCCTGGAAAATATCGATGATTGAAGCCAACTGGAGAGCTCTATCAACATCACGACAATCAAGATCATTCATTACACCTTGTAATAGAATAACACGCAGCCTACTCAGCTTGAATAAAGCCGATCTGAGTATGTTGACTGGGCTATTGACCGGACATTGTCCGAGCAGGTATCATCTCAAAAAAATTGGGAAAATAACGGATGATAAATGTCGTTTCTGCAATTTTGATGCTGAAACTTCGGAACATTTACTGTGTCAATGCAGTGTATTGATTCAGCAAAGACTGCGGATTCTTGGAAAGGGCATTCTTATGCCTAACGAGATATGGTCTGCTGAACCAAAAAAGGTAAGAAACTTCTTAAAAGAAGTCATACCTTCTTGGGGGGAGATGCAAAGTCCTAGTGCGACTATCACTTATTCCTTGAGTGATGGAACGAACTGACAGCGCATATATAGTAAACTGGAGTGCACCACAATAGATCAAACTAATGGTCGCAGTGGTTCAATGCTCCTACAGAAGAAGATACTCCTATAAATATCTTTTGGAACCGATCACCCTATCGCAATGCTATGAAGTATTAAAAGTTAATGATTCGAAATCAGAATGTGATTGTTTCTGTGAACTCGAACGGTAACCACTTCTCGGTGCATCGTCCCATATTTTTCTGGGAGATAAAATACAATTAATATTGGATTACACAGTGTGTCAATTAATTTCTGTTATATACCCACGACGATTTTATTGAAATATTGATTATATAGCATGAAATTGTGAATGGATAATAAAATATTTTCGTAGAAATTCCGATAACAGGATTTTTACAATCAATTAAAAAGCTGTCAAAGATCTTACGAGCGGATTGCTCGTCATCCACCAATATTTCGCTATTCTTAACGGTCAGTATTATACTCTGTGTATAGTCCCACATCCATTAGGTAAGTTTATCCGAACTAGAGTAAAATAACACGTAACGTCGCAGACACAATTTAGATAAATGATTTCCTAAGTTGATATTAATTCTGCCGGAACCAAATAGAAACAGGGACACTATGCTCATATCAATTATCGTTCAAACCTCTTCGCAATGTGTTGTGCTTGCAGATTGTCTACTAAGTATGAATGTCTGTCGATATCCCTTCAAAATCGATAATTTTAAAATATTTACCCCATACGATTTTAAAGCTGAGCTAATATAAGGCTGGATGAAAAGGAATCCATTATTTTCTCGGTAAATCGATATCTCGCGTAATATTGATCATACAATTTTAAGTATAGGCTCAAGGTGACGTTTCCACTAAAAAAAATCTTTTGGTGTTTTTTGTATGTCCCATTCAGTTGTGAGTTACAGGATGCTCACAATGGAAGTCAACAAGGAAAAAAATGGATACATTTTACAGTTTTTTTTCGATAAAGGCGAAAATGTAACCAGGTCGCTCAAATAGTGAATGGTGTTTATGGTACAAATTCTGTAACGGCTAATTACGTGCAATTTATTTATTATTTTAATTTTATTTTTTATTGGCAGAAAGATGTCACGCTTCTCGAGGCGAGGCGAGCCTAGCCAGAATAAAGGGTGTACCGTTTCAAATCCACACACATAAAATTCATTCTCAAAATTCGAGTTTTTATCTGATTATCACCAAATTTTCAGGGAGTAAAAAGGATCAATTAAAGTTAATTTTGGCATCATTCGTTTAATTTATTTCGCCTTTATATCCGGATGTGCAAACCTTGGCCCTAACCCCAGCCATAGAATTCAGCACGACCTCAGAATCGACATGTTTTTGCAAATTAATCCATGCTTTCTTCATTTCTTCTATATTTTTCACCACTTTAGGTCATTTTAGGAGGTGACCTCTCCATAATGGCCCAGTATTTTTCTGATGGACGTAGTTCCAGAGTGTTTGGGGGTTCATCTTTCGGTACGAAATCGACATCATTCGCTCCATACCACTCCAGTACCTTCTTCGTGTAGTAGCGT
This sequence comes from Toxorhynchites rutilus septentrionalis, assembly GCF_029784135.1. Classification (NCBI taxonomy): domain Eukaryota; kingdom Metazoa; phylum Arthropoda; class Insecta; order Diptera; family Culicidae; genus Toxorhynchites; species Toxorhynchites rutilus. Next base: position 246,528,261 of record NC_073746.1, read on the forward strand.
GATGCCAAATCCAGCCAGAAGATCGTCGAGCCGTCGTGAGCTGTCAGGAGAGGGAGAAACCGCTTTTGGAGACACTGTTCCAACCTGTTACTTGTTCATTCATGGTGCTTGCGGTAACGAAAGGTGTACACCGTTTTCCGTAAGTACAAATTGCTTGCAAAATTAAAAACTTCTTGACGAACTCTGACATCTTTTTTGTCCGGAAGTTCTCGGGAACATTCAACTTATCCAGGCATTCACATGCATGATTCATGGAATCTGGTTGAAGTCCGTCTTCACATATGTCTCGTCATACATTACGCAGCAGTGTGGTTTCGTTAACTTCTGGTCGTACAACTTCCGGCTACGTAATCCAGCTCGAGCTTTGGTATTCTGCACGAAAGTTCTGCTCACATGCAACTTTTTAGCCACACCTGTGACGATCGGTTCCCGTTCAAAGGTTCATGTTCGTTCTGACGAACCGTGGCCTGTTTCCCATGCTACTTTTCAAACGGTTTTATTTAGCTGTTTGTATGTTTGTAAATTTTGGCGGATTACATATTTTCTCGAAACCCCATAAATATGGGTATCTAATGAAAGGGCTTGACTACTAGAACATAGCTATTTATGAAAAATGGAAATCCAAGATGGCAGCTGTTACAAAATGGCAGACAACAAATTTCGTCTCAACCCCATCAATATGGATATCAAATGAAAAGGGCTTGACTAGTAGAACACAGTTATTTATGAAAAATGCAAAAATGCGAAATATGTATTTTTTTTTAAACTACATCAATATGAATATCTAATGAAAGGATTTGACTAGAAGGACACAGTTATTTATGTAAGATGGAAATCCAAGATGGTGGTCGTTATAAAATAACAGACTACATTTTTTGTTGAAACCCCATCAATATGGGTATCAAATGGATATAGAATGAAATGATTTGACTAATATAATACAGTTAATCATGAAAACATTCCATTCGAAACATTTTAAAAATGTTTCGGCGACTTCAGTACCATGTGAGCGAGTTTTTCCGAAAGCAGGATAAGTTTACAGTGAAAAATGTAGTAGACTTTCGTCAGATACCATTGAATAGATAATATTTGTAAATTAAAAAAGTAAAGAAGATTATTGTGATGGAAATATATCAGAGAAAACCTTCATTCAAGCAATATTTTTAATATATATTAGTAATATACTTTACTATTGTTCTAAATCTTATTTTTACGTCTTCCATTATTTACATATCCGAATAAACCAGTTCTTGAAAAGAGCCGTCGAGCCGCTCAAATGAACTGGCTCTTTTCATTGAGCGCACGGCTCTGAGCCGCTCATTGAAATGAACCGTTTTGCCCATCTCTACTCCAGTTGATGTACTACCTTCTGGTTCTAAGCTACACTCCTTTCCCCCACAGATATTTAGCAGATAAGTTGATGCTCCACTTGCGTCAAGTGCAGAGCGCTGTATCCTCTTTCTCAGCAATATCAATAATGCGGGAAGGTCGACAATTTCGAGTTCCCCTTATTGCGTGGTAGTGTTACTCTCTCCAGAGCCGATTGAGTATGGTGCATGCGACTTCTTTGACCGCTTTCCTCATCCTCCTCTCAAGGTCTTCTTGGTCAGTTTTGCTCCACTCGACTACTCCAAAACTGAGGGTCGGCAGAGGAACCGTGGAAGCGTTGATCGCGCGTACCTCGTGCCTCATTATTCATCCATCACACAAGTGAGAAGTGATATTAGTATCTTAATTCTGCGCTGTGTTCATTCGGCGCTCTCGTGTTTATGAGTTTGGTGCTCTTCGTACAAAGATAGAGAGAGAGACTGACAACGATATAATGATCACAATGTTGAACTCTGAACATTTGATCCAACAGCATAGGGCAGCTCGAAACTTTTTATAACTGATGCAGCCAAAGTTTCGCAAGAGTGTGTATAACCATCATCAAACAAATGAGTAATTTGAGGCTTGTGAACTATTTTTTCAACAGATTTTTCTATGCAACAAATATTTTGAATGGTACTGATTACGATACAGGTTTTAGGAAGAAATAGTACAGATGGAAAATATTTCAGTATAACTATGACAGAAATCAGACTTCTTGCGGAATACTGACTGATCCCGAAGACTCAATAACAAAAACTCTGTTGCTTTTTTTGGAGTATATTTCGCCCAAGATCAACATATTGTTTTTGTTTGTTCCAAACTGAAAAACTTGAATTCATTATGCTACATGAATGGCAGAAAGACTTTTATCTAATCATTCTCATTAATGTCTGTGAGTAAAATCACATTATTTCAATATCCAATGCTGCTGATTTGAAGATCATTTGAAAAAAAGGCAATAATATTTATATTGGTATGGCAGAAACTATCAGAACAATGGATAACGAAGGCAGATCATTTTTAGGGATATTTGTAGCAGTTTATTTCGTGGAACTGATCAAGCGAATGAGAAAAGGATTCGATTTTAATGATCCGACGCTCAAGGCTGATGTTTCTAACGATCTCACTACTAGGGATTGTTAACCGGTCGTTTCTTCAAGAAAATGGTTTATTTCAAAGTTTTTTTTTACCGGTTTTATCGGTAAAAAAATTTTCATTACCGAATAACCGGTTATTGAAATTTTGGCACGGTAATGTAATCCCTACTCACTACGTCTTACTCGTCGGCATACGTTTTAAAACGGTTTTATTGAGCTTGACCCGTTTGTACGTACGATTGTAACGTTTTTACTTCGTAGATTTGTAACTTTGTCTGTAGCGCTGTCCAATATTAATATAAAATCCTGTTCCTGTTGGCCGATTGATCTGAAATTTGGAACACATCTTTATCTCTGCTGTAATTATAAGACTGCGTATTCCATGATATTAAAAATCCAGAATGGCGGCCGCTACAAAATGGTGGATTACATAGAACACAGTTATACAAGAAAAATTGAAATCCAAAATGGACGCCATCACAAAATGGCGTTATATAATTTTTTTTCAAACCCCCATCAATATGTGTATCAAACGAAAGGGCTTGAATAGTAGAATCCAAAATGGACGCCATCACAAGTGATATGTCGTCGTTGGTAATATGGGCTTGGCGATAACTCCTCCCTTTGGTAAGAATGAGACGTCCCGGCTCACTGAGGATGATTTCGCTTCTTCGGATGCTGACTTCGGATTTTCTGCTGGATTTGGTAAACGATCTAAGGAATATTCGTGTGGTTGAGGTTTTCCAAGAATTCTGATATTGATGCTTTTGGATTTTATAAAGTACAGCACGATCATTATTATAACTCCCAGGATACTGATAAACATTGATGAATAATGGTGAGTTTTATAGCTTTCCACCAATGAATCCAGATGATTTCTGTTGATAATGTGTAGATCTTCAATGGCGGTCTGATTTTGTGCAATTTGCTCTTCGATTTTCGAACCATCGAAAGGGAGTATTATTGGAATTTAGTTTCTGATTAATTCTGTGTTTGTGAATGTGTTTCGATGCTGCAGTTATTCCCAAAGGTATCATAGATTTTAAAACGACATGGTGATCATTTAGAAGCTTGATTTCATTTTTCCGTTCATACTTTTTAAACGTACAAATTCCAGTAAATCTTCGTAATATTCTTGAGAAGCATTTATCATCGCTGTAGTTTAAGAGCATGTCTTCGTTACGAATGTTGTTTTGCTCGATATGCTGACATTATCTCGTGATGAAATAAGTTCCTATCTCGCTGTTCATAGCTTTGTTTGCTGGTGTGTTCAATATCTTGTTTCCAACTGGTAAGGTCTCTAATATCAAATTACTATATGGTACATTTTGAAGAAAAGGTATTTTGACTACAAGGTCCATGTCCTTGGGAAAAGAAATAGTCCCATATCCTTTGGGTTCTTTTTATGTAGGAGCGGGCCGTTAGCTCCGTGATGTGTCAGCAGCTGCGTTTTGTACCTGATATGCACTCAGGGAACACTTTCACTAAGCACTCAACACGGGGCGCTAACTACATCCGCATCGACTGCGCCACTTATCTTCCCATGTGGGGAAGTGATGTTTCTAAAAAATAAACTAAAACTAAAGCAAAAGCTAAAGGAGCAAATAATTACACTACCGTGTTCGTCCGCTAACTAACTATATCTGCCTTTAATAAATTTCTTCAGGTTGAATACAAGTTGGAAATCATTATCTTAAATAACCAATTACTTTTTATATGGTCTCACTCAAATTGATCTGTTTGTATGTACAGTCTATCGCAAAATTAAGTATACACCTCATGTGGCTTTGCTATTTTTGAGTTTTTGGGGTTAAAAAGTAAATAATTAAATGCGACTCATATTCATCGTAAAATTGATCCATTTTACTCTCAGGAAGTGATAAGAAAAAAATTAAAATGGTCACATTTCTACTTTATATTTGCAATACAAACAAAAAATCTCCATATAAAACGTGGCGAAATTGAGTGTGCAGTTTAAGTTTTTCTTAAAAAGAAAATTAAAATCAGTTCAGAAATGTTAACAGATAACAACAATCAACCCCCTAGTATCTGGTATGCCCCTCCCCCTTTGGCGCCCAGCACTTTCTCAAGCACCGTGTCGAGATTTCTGAACACTGTCGACGGAAGTGCCTTCCAGATTTCCGTAATCGTCGTTTTGAGTTCCGCTTTGTCCCCTGGACTTTTATTCTTCAGACTGTTCTTTATTTCCCACCATAGATACTCAATGATGTTGAAGTTCGGTGATCGCGGAGGTGTTTTGAGTTGATTGGGACATTATAGAGCAGGTATTCCCGCACGATGAGGTCAGTTTGCTTCGGGTCATTATTCTGTCGGAAGTAGTAATCACGAGGGAGACCCAATTTCTGAACGGGAGACGGCAGGTTACGTTTCAGGAAGATCAATTAAGCCATTTTGTCCATCGCCGAATCGATAAACTCCATGGTTCCAGATCCAGAAGCCGCCAATGTAGCATACATTATCTGACTACCGCAGCCGTGTTTTACTGTGGGAACCAAATGCTGAACCTGGAGCACTGATTCTGGTTTTCTCCACACCATCTGTTTTCCTTCCGATTCAAAGATATTGGTTTTCGGCTAATCCGTATAGAAGACCTTGTTCCAGAACTCCTTAGGACTGTTCATACATGCATTAGCAAACTATAGTCGTTTTTTTCATATTCACCTTCGAGATGAAGTAATTTTCACGGGCAATACGACCTCTCAGATTGTTCCTGTATGCTGCTCTCCGGACAGTATCTGCGCTGACAGGTCTTCCAATGATGCCGGCCACTTCGGTAGTCAATTTAGGAATGTTTGTTATAGGGTTCTTTCGCAATGTTCACATAATTACTCGTTCATCATCAGAAGACAGGATACGTTTGTGTCTTCTACTCGGGAGATTTTCCATGGTTCCTTCGTATTTCTACTTATTTATGATTTTATTTGCTGTAAAGTGAGTTCTTCAGACTATATCTGCTATTCCCTGCAATGTATTTCCACGACAGTTCATATTTATTATCATTGTACGTGTAACAATATCTATTCCTTTCCTCTATAGACTTGCCATTTTGATAAAAAAAAAGTCACAGGCGGGTTGTGTCCGAGACACGACCGCATAGTTGACGTAGGATTCCGTTAGGCTATCTGTTAATTTTTGGATATGTTTGAAGCATTACATTGTTAACTCTTTGATAATGATTTGATGGCCCTGAAAACGGCCGTTTTGTTTGGTTGTTGGGTATTGTTTGTTCACTCCACCAGTATTTACCGAGTGATGATGACAGAAGGATGGTAAACAGTCGTTGGATGGTGCGTATCAGATGGTAGATACCGAAGTGGAACGAGATATGATGAAAACTGCCCTCTGTGATCCTAGACGAGATGCCTCCTGTGATATGTGTGAAATAAAGAAAATAAAATCACCAATGTCATATAAGATAATTAATAATCAGATCGTCAGTAAAAACATGTTATTTCAATATAGAGAAAACATATTTGAAATGGAAAAGGTAATTTTCTTTTATAATTTTTATTTTCTTAGTGTTTATTCAACCCAATGCGAATTTTAATTGGACTAACAACACCTAAAAAATTCTGTGCTCCCGTGGTCGAGTGGTTAGCGTCATAACTAACATGCCGGGTGTTCGGGTTCGATTCCCGTTCAGGTCGGGGGAATTTTTCGTCAAAGAGATTTCCTCCGACTTGCACTGTGATCACGCGTATTCTAGAGCTTGCCACTCAGAATGCATTCAAGGCGTGTTATTTGGCATAGAAATCTAATAACTAGTACTAATAAAAATGAAGCAAGTAATACTACGTTGAGACGGCGAAGTTCCTCTAGGAACGTTAGTGCCATTGAAGAAGAAGAAGAACAACACCTAATACTATATGTAGAGCAAATGAGAAATCACTTTTTCTAATATTTCTTCACTTTTCTAATTTTTCTCGTCATATAAACTTTCCTTGGGTGAAAATGAACACAATAAACAGACAGCTTAAACCAAATGACCCGTTCTCGAGCTGGAACACGCCTTGGTTTTTATTTATGAAAATTGAAATAAGTCGTTTCATATATCAATTCATTTTTAACACAACTGATACATATACAATTTTACACTTACACTTGTGCTAAATTTTTCACAATACACGAACGGTCATTGATATGAAATTTCACGAAGCAACCAAAATTAGAGTTCCAAATTTAAATTTTATTTGCTAGAATTAATTGTATCACTCACCTTACTTGCAATACAAAAATGTTCCCGACTTGCATATATTTACACTGCCGATTTCCCCCAGGCAGCTTGGTTTAGATGTCTCTGTTAGGGACCCGCCGCATGTGACGTCGATTCGACCATTCAGAAGTGGGTATTTCCGTTAGGACAGAGGTTGAGATTTTCAATTGTTCGATAGTTAGTTTCATGAAATATATTATTTTCTTCAATATAAAAAATTGTTATGAAGTACCGAAATCGATTGACGCAAAAATTTCATCAATCCATCATGAAATGATTGAGCAGTAATCGTTTGAAATTGGACAATTTTCACGATGGGCTCAATTTTCGATTTTCAATTTGTACCCCAATATGTTCCCGAAAGACGTAATCCTACGTCAAAATGCAAACAAAAAATAAAAGCCAACACTGCCCAAGCAATGGTTAAGTGTTGACACCAATCACTGATGAAAAAAGTACGCTAATTCAGAATGATACTTACTTACAAGACTAATTTGTTCGGAGAAATTTAAGGTGTACAATCAATTTTGCGATGCCTAGAATGGAGTTTGTTTTCAAATTTTCAGAAATAAACAATTAGCAGGAAACTTTTCTCGGAATTACAGCTAGGTCAATGTGTGAGTAATAAATGGACATCAAAGGAATCAATGTATTCAAAATATTTCATGCCAAATAAATGGAAAGTATCAAATGCTACGCTAAAATGCTACTTGACGCATTTGTACACTCAATTTTGTGATAGACTGTATGTTTGAATGTCAGTTAGTCCCACATTAATGGAAATGTTACCCTGTTCCTGTTGACTGATTGATCTGAAATTTGGAATACACCTCTATCTCTGATGTCATTATAAAACAGCGTATTCCATGAACGGCCGGCTATGTATTGTTTGTAATCTGCTCAATACCGGTATCAGATGAAATGATTTGACCAATAAAATGCAGTACATCATGAAAATATTCCGAAGAAAATTAGGTAAGAAATAAAAATTTTGAATAAAATGTTGAATGTTTTTATTGTAGTGAAATATACTAATGAAGAAATCAGTTTACATATAATATTATTCGGATATCATTTTGGAATGTATTGTATTGTAATAACTTTTAATAACGCTTTTGAGAAAGATTTGGAGGCCCCAAATCTTGCCAGTTGGTTTTTGTTCTCACGATTTCGAATTATTATAAGGTAAATGATTTTGGGTTGTCCAGTCGAAAATATGATCATGGTTTGCCCACTTTTTTGAATGCTCTAATTCAGCGCTCCTGTGTGAAATAAGGCCTTCGAATGTTTCGAAACATATAAATGAAATTGCCTTTTACATGATTTATAGTAGTTTGATAGTATATTTTTACGAAATCACATGTTTCAAAGGATTATAAAATACACCTTCTATTTGTGTCAATGCGCCCCTCATTCGAGCTAACTTTTAATCAATAACCAGATGATTATTTGGCACGTATTCAGACCTTTTCTGGATTACAACACTCATAAATATTGTAAACATCATGCTTGATCACCATTTGTATCGGATTTACATAGCTAAACCATTAAATTAACGCATTTTGATGAACTCAATTCTGATCATGAGTTGTCCAATTCAATAATATTGTTTTGTCCACATGATTTCTATGGCAACCACTTGGCGCGCTGCAGTTTGTTTATGTTTGTTTATGGTATGCTTCGCGCATAGCAGAAGTATGGTTTTTCTGTGTTGATTGTGTTGAGGTGAACACTTCTAAAATGCCCAAGAAAAGGCAATATTCTGAAGAAAGCCTAAATTATGAATGAATCAATATGATGACAGTAAACTCAAGCAATGATAAATGCAACATCTAATTGTGAATTCGAATGTTTTCATTCAAAAATGGAGATTTCTAAAACCGGACAAACCATGATCATTTTTTTGGGCAAACCATGATCAGAAGTGGTCAAACCATGATCATAATTCTTCTTTAAGGAAAATCGTTAAAAAACATAAAAATTTTGAATAATTTCAACACCTTATGGTAGTATTAGCAACTAGAGACTTGGGGCTTTTCAACAAACCCAAACTCGTATCGATTATGTGTGATTTTCATGAAGAAAAATCGATTTGCATTTACTAGTTGCGTAAAAACACCCCAAATTGGACAAACCAAGATCATTTACCCTACCCTCATTTTGCGTGCTGTATCGAATACACGAAAGCGATGGGTTATGATCAGGGTTGCCAACTATAATTTTGAAAAATTCAGGGAGAATGAAAATAAAAATCAGGATAAATCTGGATAGCTCATATTGGGTTGTCCGAAAAGTTTATGTCGATTTTTGGAAAAACAAAAACATCATTTTTAATCAAAGCATTATAATTTAATTTTATATCCATAGTTCTGTTTCACAATCTTTTGCCATCTATCACACAGCTTAAATATTCTATCCTCCCAAAACATGTTTACTTCCTCGTAGAAGACTGCTGCGAATCATACATATGAGAAACAGGTTGCTTGGTAGTAGCTCATAGGACAGCATCCATTCCAAATTTCACCAGAAACAGAGTATATCTTGCTTCGGGCGAAGAACGGATGTGTAAAAGAATTAATAAGCATGGTATAAATCCTCGCATAAGCGGAAATGCTAGTGTTGCACCTGACTTTTTGATCGTTTATATTTTTTTCCGAAAATCCTACAGCATCACTACAGTGAATTGCAGAGAAATCAATATTCAAATTTTCACTGAATTCATCATCCATGCTTTGGAATGAATCTTTCTTTACACGACAAATGAGGAAAGCATATCAGCAATGGAAGACCTGTTGAATTTTTCCTAATTTTTATGATATTTAGTACTGTTATAGATATATTTACCATAGTCCCACCATTAAAGTTGATTCTACTTTGAATCAGACGAACAAATTCTATATAAAATGTTTTTTATATTGACAGTGGATTCAAAACTTTTCTCTTGAGTAATTTTGGAAAACCACGAAACAATTGAGGGTACAGATAAGAAAAGCTAATTACAGATTTGCGTCTAGAGAATTTAAATTAATGTATGATACAGTAGAACCCCGATTATCCGCGGAATGATCTGGCTAGCTCATCGTGAATAACTAAAATCGCGGATATCACAATAAAGGACTTAAAATGAGTTCCAAACACGAAAAAAAATATTTCAGCATCAAAACTTTATTTTATCAATACAGAAATCATTAAACTATCCATCTACAAGGTCGTATACACCAGTGGTCAGATAATGTGAAAGCCATGACCAAAACAAAAGTGCATGAAACTATCAATCACTGACAAATTTCGGGAAGGGGTATGCATTTACTATGGAACTCGCTGTCGCGCATAATCCGCACTGCGGATCATCCGCTCGTGGATAATCGGGGTTCCACTGTATATACAAGTGCGAACCGGAGAACTATCATGACAGAAAACTTTGGCATGGAAACCAGTATATTTATTACAAATAATGTAAAGAGTAAAAATATCAGGAAAAATCAGGATCATTTCAGAAAAATCAGGATGAATTGAGTGTTCGTCAGGATATCAGGGAGTGTGCTTAAAAGTCTGGGAAATCCTGAAAAATCAGGAAGGTTGGCATCTCTGGTTATGATTGTTCATTGGATGGCTCGAAACTCGCTGGTCGTTGCTGATTATATAATAATGTACACATTACATTATGTTGCAGCATATAGCGTAGACAGGCACACTGTACCCATATCAAATCTTATATCATGTTTACGAGTATGTCTCATTACCATATTCTGTTGACTGGGCCGGCTTCCCTGTATCCGTGTCCGTCGAAAGCGCTTAAAAATCAATCATTTTAAAATTTTCAAGCTATACGATATTAAAGCTGAGCTGAACAAGTATGTATTTTCACTGAAATTCCCCCGAAAATATAAATATAACATCACAAGCAGCACTTCAGTGTTGCAAACGTACGCATTTGTTCGGTTTCATTTGAGATTGTCTTGGCAGGCAGGCGAGGATGCAAGCAAGTACCTACCAGCACTTCGTTTGCCCTGCGCTAAAACAGCAGCATCTGAGTTCATGCTTACCTTGCGGCGAACCAACTCATCCGGTACGGGCATACAAGTCGTTGTCAGCCTCAGCCCTTCTATGCGGGGACTCCCAGTTTGGCGTTGGGCACCGTAGGAACATGCCTGCACTCGATGGCAACCAGCAGTGTGTGTACAGGTTCTGGTTTTGGGTTTTCCGGCAGTTGACGGACGGATTGTAACAGTTCCGATACATGCATACGTGTGTGGTGCTGGTAAACAGTTATGTACTGTCTGCGGTTTTGGAAATTGAAGAGCGGCACAATGTGTGCATTCCAATATTGCATCGGGCTGAGTGATGGAAATAGTTTCATACTTAGCCTAATTGAAGACGCAATTAGTTGTCACCAAAGTATGTGCTGAATATCAATATTATGTTCGATATTTTTTTTCACAGCCTAAGAACATATCTACATTGAAGCCAATCAACCCATGAAACTGACTCATAGTGCAATTAAACCTAATGGTTACCTGCAAAGTATTCATCCTTGCATGAAAAATGAATGACACTCGCGGAATTAGCCAAAAAAGCATACTCGCGAGCTGAAACACAAACACGCGACCAAACAAAGACACCATTTGGAGTGTCAACCTGCAGTCGGGATGGAGGTATGATGGTGAAAAGTTGATTCACAAAGAATGATGGTTTTGTCAGATAATTTGTATGTAATGAGTAGTGCGGCTTTAGTGTCTATGTGTTTGCGAAAACAGTGATGCCAATGTGGCGCGTTGGATGGCGATGTGTTTTGCAGTTTGCCCCCCCTTTGGAACCATCATACCCTTTGCCTATGCTCGGAACGGAATTTGCCCCATCTCACACTCAATGGGGCGCAAATTTATATGCAAAGCAGATGTTTACTTGCTTTGCTGCGCCGTTGTAAATATGTAATGTCGGCCCCACGTGTTATGTGACTGTGTGTGTGTGTGTGTGTGTGTGTGTGCGTCCGTATGTGTGCCTCCGCGCCAATCATTGAAGGGGAAGGGAACAGGGGAGGAGTGTGTGAGCAGAGCATATTTTTTTGCATAATGAGAAAACTTTTCAATAGAGTGTGTATGTTTGCGAGAGATGAAGTTGGTTAGCGTTCGAAATTGGCTTTATCCGCTGATGACTTTCGTGTGAGTGAATATTTCTGGAATATGTTTATTTATGTTCTCGATTTTTTGCTCGCTCCTCGCTGCTTTCCATTGTTGATATTGACGACTTTACAGCCAAGCTTGTAGCAATCTAACTCGAAATTTTTCCTCCTCGTTAATGTGGGGAGATGGTTTCAAGCGTTCGACAACAGCAGTATAAATTCGATTTAAAATATTTTTTTTCTCATTTTCTACCAACTCTTGAACATGAGCGCAATTGGCTTCATAACACAATCTAGGAGAATAAGTTATTGTGAGAAATAAATTTATTAGTACGTTGATTAACAAAAAATAAAAGGACAAAAACTGTGTGGTATTTTTTTTCTTATTTTCAAATACATTTCAGTTTTCTCATATTTGTTACCGTAAGTTGAGTTATTCGTCATTTACTTATGTAATCGATCGAAGTAAGTCATACAATTTAAATAATCGATCAAACATAATAAAATAAAAAGCTAGTAAACTTTTATATGCGTTTTTATATCCGGCATCTGAATTAACAGACCCTTGATAATAAGAATTTATTCAGGATGTTGGGGCTACTGCTCAGCCTTTTAACCCTAATGAAGTGTAAACCTGATGCCTGACAAGCATAAAAGATAAAATACTTCATTTTTGATTTCGACATTATTTTTTCGAGTATTCTAGCGTTTGTTCTCCGCATTGTATTCACACCAGTGACAAATTTACAAATTTCCGTTTTTGTTGCGTTTTTGATTTTCGATTTTTCAGATTTTTTATGATTTTCCTGTTATTTTTCTAAATTCTGTAATTTCTCTGCTTTTCTGTTTTTTTTTTCAATTTTCCAATTCTTTAATTTTTTAAGGTTTTTCTGTTTTTTCTTATTTCTCTGATTTTTTCATCATTTTTCGAATTTTCCAGATTTTTTAAACTCCTCTGGTTCATTAGAAAAAATAAGAAAAAATCAGAGAATTTCTCTTTTTTTCTGATTTTCTGATTTTTTTGTTGTTTTATTTTTTTGGTTTTTCTGGGTTTTCAAAATTTTCAGATTTTTTCACATTTTTTATATTTTTCAGAATTTTTTTTTGATTTTTTTAATTTCTCATATTTTTTTTCAATTTTTCTGATTTTTTTCTTAGTTCTGTAAATTTTATGATTTTTATTATTTTGTTCAATGTTCCTTTTCCTTTTTTCCTTTTTTTTAATGTTTCTGAATTTTATGATTTTCTGAGCCTTTTTATTTTCCCGATTTTCGGAGTTTTTAATTTTCTTCTGATTTTTATGATTTGACTAATTTTTACATACGTATTTTTTTTTTCGGTGCGTTTGAGTTTTTTTTTATTTTTCCGATTCACCGAGTTTTTCGGTTTGTTTTTTTTACTTCTGGTTTTGTGAGTTCCATTCTTTTTCTCACTTTGCTGATTTCTATCGTTTTACAAACCAACTTTTCTAACTTATCAAATTTTGCTTATTCTTCAGATTTCTCAGATTTTGCTATTTTTAAAAATTTTTCTGATTGTTTTGATTTTTTGATTTTTCTGATTTTTCTGTTTTTTTTTCCTTATTCTGATTTTCCAGATAGTTCTAATATTTCAGAATCTCACGATATTTCTATTATATTTTTCTACTTTTTCTGGTTTTACGCATCACTCTGATTTGATGCGTAAAATGTAAATGATCTGATACATTTTTCTAATATTTCATATTTTTCCCATTATTTTCGTTGTCAATTTTTCAACTTCAACTTTTTTTGAATTTTCAGATCTTTTGGGTTTTCTGATTTCTTCAGATTTTTCGGTTTTTTTTTTTCTTATTTTTCTGGTTTATCAGAGCTTCTTGTTTTTTACGATTTTTTCATTTTTTTCTTGTTCTAGTTTTCCAGATACAGCGCCACTCGATTGTATACAGTCTCCGATTTCTTTTCACTGTATATAATCCAATCATGTATGTAATCGAGCAAAACAATTTTTTTTTCGTTTTTCATGCATATATTTTTCGTTTATTGAATGTAAAAGAAGAATTATATTTATTAAATAAGTCAGAAAGTATCTTTCTCGCATGAAAAAAATATGTTTTTCCATTATCTCTCAGGAGGCGATAGATGATCATATTTGATGAATTTGATGAATTTCTACGCATATGTTCAAATTCAACAATGACAGAGTAATTTTTTGTTTCTTCAAACTTTATATAATCGAGTCCAAAATTGTATATAATCGAGTCCGAACTGTATTTGGTCAGGGTTCTGCCAAAACGAACCAAGCACCAAAAACAGTATATTGAGATATTTCAATTTGTAGTTTGGGCTCCCACTAATTGATTGTGTCGGATCAAATCTATCATTTTATCGCTCACGTGTTACAAACAGGATGTCAAACATAATACACGCAAAACTTCGTTTTTTTTTGCAGCCAGAGCGAACCAAGTCCATGCTAGTTATTAACATTATATCATTATATAACACATTAGTGTTTTGTAACGGCTCTTGACTAATTTCATGAATGGTATATATATTGACTCACTTTTGCTGTTTATGACAAAATAATATCTTAGTAAATGATAATAAATTGATTTAAGAATGCCACTTGGTTCGCTGTAGTTGAACGGAATTTTGAAAAATGCAGATCAGCGCTTCTACACTTTATTGCAGCCCGTAGGCTGTCTTACTTACAGATCCCAACGAAATTTGATTCCAGGAGCTGTCCGAAGCACAAAAATCTGTTGAAGATTCGGATCTGCCTTCTTGGAGAAAACGATCACTGTCATTCGATGCCATATTGTGGGTTCATGGTTCGCTTTGGTTGAATGCAATTTCGTTTTTTTACAATCTGCTACACAGAATTTTTGTTTTGGAGCTGTTGTCAATTATCCGAATGGCATGGTCAATTTACTGTCGATAGATTATTATTTTCTGCATCCAATGGTGTAAGTAACTCAATTTTGAAAAAAATTGCGCTTGGTTCGTTTTGGCAGAACCCGACCATTTGTAATATTCAATTTATTTTTATTTTTCAGATCTTTCTGATTTTTATCAAATTTTTCCGAATATTCTGATTTCTTTTGTTTTTTTTTAGATTTTTGTGATTTTTATGGTTTTTTCTCATTTCAGATATTTTTAATAATTCTGTTTTTCCGATCTTTTTGTTTTTTTGCGATTTTTTATATCTTTCGGATTTTTTCAATTTCTTCTCAATTTTCAGTTTTTGTTTTCAATTTATCAAATTTTCCCGATATTTCTTGTTTTTTTCAGATTTTTCTGAAATTTCCGATTTTCTTGATTTTGTTTCGTATCTGATTTTCATGATTGTCTAAGTTTTTTGTTATTTTCTGTTTTTCTATATTTCTGTATTTCTGTATTTCTGTATTTCTGTATTTCTGTATTTCTGTATTTCTGTATTTCTGTATTTCTGTATTTCTGTATTTCTGTATTTCTGTATTTCTGTATTTCTGTATTTCTGTATTTCTGTATTTCTGTATTTCTATATTTCTGTATTTCTGTATTTCTGTATTTCTGTATTTCTGTATTTCTGTATTTCTGTATTTCTGTTTTTCTATATTTCTGTATTTCTGTATTTCTGTATTTCTGTATTTCTGTATTTGTGTATTTCTGTATTTCTGTATTTCTATATTTCTGTATTTCTGTATTTCTGTATATCTGTATTTCTGTATTTCTGTATTTCTGTATTTCTGTGTTCCTGTATTTCTGTATTTCTGTATTTCTGTATTTCTGTATTTCTGTATTTCTGTTTTTCTGTATTTCTGTATTTCTGTATTTCTGTAGTTCTGTATTTCTGTATTTCTGTATTTCTGTATTTCTGTATTTCTGTATTTCTGTATTTCTGTATTTCTGTATTTCTGTATTTCTGTATTTCTGTATTTCTGTATTTCTGTATTTCTGTATTTCTGTATTTCTGTATTTCTGTATTTCTGTATTTCTGTATTTCTTAGTTTCTGTTTTTCTGTATTTCTGTATTTCTGTTTTTCTATATTTCTGTATTTCTGTATTTCTGTTTTTCTATATTTCTGTATTTCTGTATTTCTGTATTTCTGTATTTCTGTATTTGTGTATTTCTGTATTTCTGTATTTCTATATTTCTGTATTTCTGTATTTCTGTATATCTGTATTTCTGTATTTCTGTATTTCTGTATTTCTGTGTTCCTGTATTTCTGTATTTCTGTATTTCTGTATTTCTGTATTTCTGTTTTTCTGTATTTCTGTATTTCTGTATTTCTGTATTTCTGTATTTCTGTATTTCTGTATTTCTGTATTTCTGTATTTCTGTATTTCTGTATTTCTGTATTTCTGTATTTCTGTATTTCTGTATTTCTGTATTTCTATATTTCTGTATTTCTGTATTTCTGTATTTCTGTATTTCTGTATTTCTGTATTTCTGTATTTCTGTATTTCTGTATTTCTGTATTTCTGTATTTCTGTATTTCTGTATTTCTGTATTTCTGTATTTCTGTATTTCTGTATTTCTGTATTTCTGTATATTTGTATTTCTGTATTTCTGTATTTCTGTATATCTGTATTTCTGTATTTCTGTATTTCTGTATTTCTGTGTTCCTGTATTTCTGTATTTCTGTATTTCTGTATTTCTGTATTTCTGTATTTCTGTATTTCTGTATTTCTTAGTTTCTGTTTTTCTGTATTTCTGTATTTCTGTTTTTCTATATTTCTGTATTTCTGTATTTCTGTTTTTCTATATTTCTGTATTTCTGTATTTCTGTATTTCTGTATTTCTGTATTTGTGTATTTCTGTATTTCTGTATTTCTATATTTCTGTATTTCTGTATTTCTGTATATCTGTATTTCTGTATTTCTGTATTTCTGTATTTCTGTGTTCCTGTATTTCTGTATTTCTGTATTTCTGTATTTCTGTATTTCTGTTTTTCTGTATTTCTGTATTTCTGTATTTCTGTATTTCTGTATTTCTGTATTTCTGTATTTCTGTATTTCTGTATTTCTGTATTTCTGTATTTCTGTATTTCTGTATTTCTGTATTTCTGTATTTCTGTATTTCTGTATTTCTGTATTTCTATATTTCTGTATTTCTGTATTTCTGTATTTCTGTATTTCTGTATTTCTGTATTTCTGTATTTCTGTATTTCTGTATTTCTGTATTTCTGTATTTCTGTATTTCTGTATTTCTGTATTTCTGTATATTTGTATTTCTGTATTTCTGTATTTCTGTATATCTGTATTTCTGTATTTCTGTATTTCTGTATTTCTGTGTTCCTGTATTTCTGTATTTCTGTATTTCTGTATTTCTGTATTTCTGTATTTCTGTATTTCTTAGTTTCTGTTTTTCTGTATTTCTGTATTTCTGTTTTTCTATATTTCTGTATTTCTGTATTTCTGTTTTTCTATATTTCTGTATTTCTGTATTTCTGTATTTCTGTATTTCTGTATTTGTGTATTTCTGTATTTCTGTATTTCTATATTTCTGTATTTCTGTATTTCTGTATATCTGTATTTCTGTATTTCTGTATTTCTGTATTTCTGTGTTCCTGTATTTCTGTATTTCTGTATTTCTGTATTTCTGTATTTCTGTATTTCTGTTTTTCTGTATTTCTGTATTTCTGTATTTCTGTATTTCTGTATTTCTGTATTTCTGTATTTCTGTATTTCTGTTTTTCTATATTTCTGTATTTCTGTATTTCTGTTTTTCTATATTTCTGTATTTCTGTATTTCTGTATTTCGGTATTTCTGTATTTGTGTATTTCTGTATTTCTGTATTTCTGTATTTCTGTATTTCTGTATTTCTGTATTTCTGTATTTCTGTATTTCTGTATTTCTGTATTTCTGTATTTCTGTATTTCTGTATTTCTTAGTTTCTGTTTTTCTGTATTTCTGTATTTCTGTTTTTCTATATTTCTGTATTTCTGTATTTCTGTTTTTCTATATTTCTGTATTTCTGTATTTCTGTATTTCTGTATTTCTGTATTTGTGTATTTCTGTATTTCTGTATTTCTATATTTCTGTATTTCTGTATTTCTGTATATCTGTATTTCTGTATTTCTGTATTTCTGTATTTCTGTGTTCCTGTATTTCTGTATTTCTGTATTTCTGTATTTCTGTATTTCTGTATTTCTGTATTTCTGTATTTCTGTATTTCTGTATTTCTGTATTTCTGTATTTCTGTATTTCTGTATTTCTGTATTTCTGTATTTCTGTATTTCTGTATTTCTGTATTTCTATATTTCTGTATTTCTGTATTTCTGTATTTCTGTATTTCTGTATTTCTGTATTTCTGTATTTCTGTATTTCTGTATTTCTGTATTTCTGTATTTCTGTATTTCTGTATTTCTGTATTTCTGTATTTCTGTATTTCTGTATTTCTGAATTTCTGTATTTCTATATTTCTGTATTTCTGTATTTCTGTATTTCTTAGTTTCTGTATTTCTGTTTTTCTGTATTTCTGTATTTCTGTTTTTCTATATTTCTGTATTTCTGTATTTCTATATTTCTGTATTTCTGTATTTCTGTATATCTGTATTTCTGTATTTCTGTATTTCTGTATTTCTGTGTTCCTGTATTTCTGTATTTCTGTATTTCTGTATTTCTGTATTTCTGTATTTCTGTATTTCTGTTTTTCTGTATTTCTGTATTTCTGTATTTCTGTATTTCTGTATTTCTGTATTTCTGTATTTCTGTATTTCTGTATTTCTGTATTTCTGTATTTCTGTATTTCTGTATTTCTATATTTCTGTATTTCTGTATTTCTGTATTTCTGTATTTCTGTATTTCTGTATTTCTGTATTTCTGTATTTCTGTATTTCTGTATTTCTGTATTTCTGTATTTCTGTATTTCTGTATTTTTGTATTTCTGTATTTCTGTATTTCTGTATATCTGTATTTCTGTATTTCTGTATTTCTGTATTTCTGTGTTCCTGTATTTCTGTATTTCTGTATTTCTGTATTTCTGTATTTCTGTTTTTCTGTATTTCTGTATTTCTGTATTTCTGTATTTCTGTATTTCTGTATTTCTGTATTTCTGTATTTCTGTATTTCTGTATTTCTGTATTTCTGTATTTCTGTATTTCTGTATTTCTGTATTTCTGTATTTCTGTATTTCTGTATTTCTGTATTTCTGTATTTCTGTATTTCTGTATTTCTGTATTTCTGTATTTCTGTATTTCTGTATTTCTGTATTTCTGTATTTCTGTATTTCTGTATTTCTGTATTTCTGTATTTCTGTATTTCTGTATTTCTGTATTTCTGTATTTCTGTATTTCTGTATTTCTGTATTTCTGTATTTCTGTATTTCTGTATTTCTGTATTTCTATATTTCTGTATTTCTGTATTTCTGTATTTCTGTATTTCTGTATTTCTGTATTTCTGTATTTCTGTATTTCTGTATTTCTGTATTTCTGTATTTCTGTATTTCTGTATTTCTGTATATTTGTATTTCTGTATTTCTGTATTTCTGTATATCTGTATTTCTGTATTTCTGTATTTCTGTATTTCTGTGTTCCTGTATTTCTGTATTTCTGTATTTCTGTATTTCTGTATTTCTGTATTTCTGTATTTCTGTATTTCTTAGTTTCTGTTTTTCTGTATTTCTGTATTTCTGTTTTTCTATATTTCTGTATTTCTGTATTTCTGTTTTTCTATATTTCTGTATTTCTGTATTTCTGTATTTCTGTATTTCTGTATTTGTGTATTTCTGTATTTCTGTATTTCTATATTTCTGTATTTCTGTATTTCTGTATATCTGTATTTCTGTATTTCTGTATTTCTGTATTTCTGTATTTCTTAGTTTCTGTTTTTCTGTATTTCTGTATTTCTGTTTTTCTATATTTCTGTATTTCTGTATTTCTGTTTTTCTATATTTCTGTATTTCTGTATTTCTGTATTTCTGTATTTCTGTATTTGTGTATTTCTGTATTTCTGTATTTCTATATTTCTGTATTTCTGTATTTCTGTATATCTGTATTTCTGTATTTCTGTATTTCTGTATTTCTGTGTTCCTGTATTTCTGTATTTCTGTATTTCTGTATTTCTGTATTTCTGTATTTCTGTATTTCTGTATTTCTGTATTTCTGTATTTCTGTATTTCTGTATTTCTGTATTTCTGTATTTCTGTATTTCTGTATTTCTGTATTTCTGTATTTCTGTATTTCTTAGTTTCTGTTTTTCTGTATTTCTGTATTTCTGTTTTTCTATATTTCTGTATTTCTGTATTTCTGTTTTTCTATATTTCTGTATTTCTGTATTTCTGTATTTCTGTATTTCTGTATTTGTGTATTTCTGTATTTCTGTATTTCTGTATTTCTATATTTCTGTATTTCTGTATTTCTGTATTTCTGTATTTCTGTATTTCTGTATTTCTGTATTTCTGTATTTCTGTATTTCTGTATTTCTGTATTTCTGTATTTCTGTATTTCTGTATTTCTGTATTTCTGTATTTCTGTATTTCTGTATTTCTGTATTTCTGTATTTCTGTATTTCTGTATTTCTGTATTTCTGTATTTCTGTATTTCTGTATTTCTGTATTTCTGTATTTCTGTATTTCTGTATTTCTGTATTTCTGTATTTCTGTATTTCTGTATTTCTGTATTTCTGTATTTCTGTATTTCTGTATTTCTGTATTTCTGTATTTCTGTATTTCTGTATTTCTGTATTTCTGTATTTCTGTATTTCTGTATTTCTGTATTTCTGTATTTCTGTATTTCTGTATTTCTGTATTTCTGTATTTCTGTATTTCTGTATTTCTGTATTTCTGTATTTCTGTATTTCTGTATTTCTGTATTTCTGTATTTCTGTATTTCTGTATTTCTGTATTTCTGTATTTCTGTATTTCTGTATTTCTGTATTTCTATATTTCTGTATTTCTGTATTTCTGTATTTCTGTATTTCTGTATTTCTGTATTTCTGTATTTCTGTATTTCTGTATTTCTGTATTTCTGTATTTCTGTATTTCTGTATTTCTGTATTTCTGTATTTCTGTATTTCTGTATATTTGTATTTCTGTATTTCTGTATTTCTGTATATCTGTATTTCTGTATTTCTGTATTTCTGTATTTCTGTGTTCCTGTATTTCTGTATTTCTGTATTTCTGTATTTCTGTATTTCTGTATTTCTGTATTTCTTAGTATTTCTTAGTTTCTGTTTTTCTGTATTTCTGTATTTCTGTTTTTCTATATTTCTGTATTTCTGTATTTCTGTTTTTCTATATTTCTGTATTTCTGTATTTCTGTATTTCTGTATTTCTGTATTTGTGTATTTCTGTATTTCTGTATTTCTATATTTCTGTATTTCTGTATTTCTGTATATCTGTATTTCTGTATTTCTGTATTTCTGTATTTCTGTATTTCTTAGTTTCTGTTTTTCTGTATTTCTGTATTTCTGTTTTTCTATATTTCTGTATTTCTGTATTTCTGTTTTTCTATATTTCTGTATTTCTGTATTTCTGTATTTCTGTATTTCTGTATTTGTGTATTTCTGTATTTCTGTATTTCTATATTTCTGTATTTCTGTATTTCTGTATATCTGTATTTCTGTATTTCTGTATTTCTGTATTTCTGTGTTCCTGTATTTCTGTATTTCTGTATTTCTGTATTTCTGTATTTCTGTATTTCTGTATTTCTGTATTTCTGTATTTCTGTATTTCTGTATTTCTGTATTTCTGTATTTCTGTATTTCTGTATTTCTGTATTTCTGTATTTCTGTATTTCTGTATTTCTGTATTTCTTAGTTTCTGTTTTTCTGTATTTCTGTATTTCTGTTTTTCTATATTTCTGTATTTCTGTATTTCTGTTTTTCTATATTTCTGTATTTCTGTATTTCTGTATTTCTGTATTTCTGTATTTGTGTATTTCTGTATTTCTGTATTTCTATATTTCTGTATTTCTGTATTTCTGTATATCTGTATTTCTGTATTTCTGTATTTCTGTATTTCTGTATTTCTTAGTTTCTGTTTTTCTGTATTTCTGTATTTCTGTTTTTCTATATTTCTGTATTTCTGTATTTCTGTTTTTCTATATTTCTGTATTTCTGTATTTCTGTATTTCTGTATTTCTGTATTTGTGTATTTCTGTATTTCTGTATTTCTATATTTCTGTATTTCTGTATTTCTGTATATCTGTATTTCTGTATTTCTGTATTTCTGTATTTCTGTGTTCCTGTATTTCTGTATTTCTGTATTTCTGTATTTCTGTATTTCTGTATTTCTGTATTTCTGTATTTCTGTATTTCTGTATTTCTGTATTTCTGTATTTCTGTATTTCTGTATTTCTGTATTTCTGTATTTCTATATTTCTGTATTTCTGTATTTCTGTATTTCTGTATTTCTGTATTTCTGTATTTCTGTATTTCTGTATTTCTGTATTTCTGTATTTCTGTATTTCTGTATTTCTGTATTTCTGTATTTCTGTATTTCTGTATTTCTGTATTTCTGTATTTCTGTATTTCTATATTTCTGTATTTCTGTATTTCTGTATTTCTTAGTTTCTGTATTTCTGTTTTTCTGTATTTCTGTATTTCTGTTTTTCTATATTTCTGTATTTCTGTATTTCTGTATTTCTTAGTTTCTGTTTTTCTGTATTTCTGTATTTCTGTTTTTCTATATTTCTGTATTTCTGTATTTCTGTTTTTCTATATTTCTGTATTTCTGTATTTCTGTATTTCTGTATTTCTGTATTTGTGTATTTCTGTATTTCTGTATTTCTGTATTTCTGTATTTCTGTATATCTGTATTTCTGTATTTCTGTATTTCTGTATTTCTGTGTTCCTGTATTTCTGTATTTCTGTATTTCTGTATTTCTGTATTTCTGTATTTCTGTATTTCTGTTTTTCTGTATTTCTGTATTTCTGTATTTCTGTATTTCTGTATTTCTGTATTTCTGTATTTCTGTATTTCTGTATTTCTGTATTTCTGTATTTCTGTATTTCTGTATTTCTGTATTTCTATATTTCTGTATTTCTGTATTTCTGTATTTCTGTATTTCTGTATTTCTGTATTTCTGTATTTCTGTATTTCTGTATTTCTGTATTTCTGTATTTCTGTATTTCTGTATTTTTGTATTTCTGTATTTCTGTATTTCTGTATATCTGTATTTCTGTATTTCTGTATTTCTGTATTTCTGTGTTCCTGTATTTCTGTATTTCTGTATTTCTGTATTTCTGTATTTCTGTATTTCTGTTTTTCTGTATTTCTGTATTTCTGTATTTCTGTATTTCTGTATTTCTGTATTTCTGTATTTCTGTATTTCTGTATTTCTGTATTTCTGTATTTCTGTATTTCTGTATTTCTGTATTTCTGTATTTCTGTATTTCTGTATTTCTGTATTTCTGTATTTCTGTATTTCTGTATTTCTGTATTTCTGTATTTCTGTATTTCTGTATTTCTGTATTTCTGTATTTCTGTATTTCTGTATTTCTGTATTTCTGTATTTCTGTATTTCTGTATTTCTGTATTTCTGTATTTCTGTATTTCTGTATTTCTGTATTTCTGTATTTCTGTATTTCTGTATTTCTATATTTCTGTATTTCTGTATTTCTGTATTTCTGTATTTCTGTATTTCTGTATTTCTGTATTTCTGTATTTCTGTATTTCTGTATTTCTGTATTTCTGTATTTCTGTATTTCTGTATTTCTGTATTTCTGTATATTTGTATTTCTGTATTTCTGTATTTCTGTATATCTGTATTTCTGTATTTCTGTATTTCTGTATTTCTGTGTTCCTGTATTTCTGTATTTCTGTATTTCTGTATTTCTGTATTTCTGTATTTCTGTATTTCTGTATTTCTTAGTTTCTGTTTTTCTGTATTTCTGTATTTCTGTTTTTCTATATTTCTGTATTTCTGTATTTCTGTTTTTCTATATTTCTGTATTTCTGTATTTCTGTATTTCTGTATTTCTGTATTTGTGTATTTCTGTATTTCTGTATTTCTATATTTCTGTATTTCTGTATTTCTGTATATCTGTATTTCTGTATTTCTGTATTTCTGTATTTCTGTGTTCCTGTATTTCTGTATTTCTGTATTTCTGTATTTCTGTATTTCTGTATTTCTGTTTTTCTGTATTTCTGTATTTCTGTATTTCTGTATTTCTGTATTTCTGTATTTCTGTATTTCTGTTTTTCTATATTTCTGTATTTCTGTATTTCTGTTTTTCTATATTTCTGTATTTCTGTATTTCTGTATTTCGGTATTTCTGTATTTGTGTATTTCTGTATTTCTGTATTTCTGTATTTCTGTATTTCTGTATTTCTGTATTTCTGTATTTCTGTATTTCTGTATTTCTGTATTTCTGTATTTCTGTATTTCTGTATTTCTGTATTTCTTAGTTTCTGTTTTTCTGTATTTCTGTATTTCTGTTTTTCTATATTTCTGTATTTCTGTATTTCTGTTTTTCTATATTTCTGTATTTCTGTATTTCTGTATTTCTGTATTTCTGTATTTGTGTATTTCTGTATTTCTGTATTTCTATATTTCTGTATTTCTGTATTTCTGTATATCTGTATTTCTGTATTTCTGTATTTCTGTATTTCTGTGTTCCTGTATTTCTGTATTTCTGTATTTCTGTATTTCTGTATTTCTGTATTTCTGTATTTCTGTATTTCTGTATTTCTGTATTTCTGTATTTCTGTATTTCTGTATTTCTGTATTTCTGTATTTCTGTATTTCTATATTTCTGTATTTCTGTATTTCTGTATTTCTGTATTTCTGTATTTCTGTATTTCTGTATTTCTGTATTTCTGTATTTCTGTATTTCTGTATTTCTGTATTTCTGTATTTCTGTATTTCTGTATTTCTGTATTTCTGTATTTCTGTATTTCTGTATTTCTATATTTCTGTATTTCTGTATTTCTGTATTTCTTAGTTTCTGTATTTCTGTTTTTCTGTATTTCTGTATTTCTGTTTTTCTATATTTCTGTATTTCTGTATTTCTATATTTCTGTATTTCTGTATTTCTGTATATCTGTATTTCTGTATTTCTGTATTTCTGTATTTCTGTGTTCCTGTATTTCTGTATTTCTGTATTTCTGTATTTCTGTATTTCTGTATTTCTGTATTTCTGTTTTTCTGTATTTCTGTATTTCTGTATTTCTGTATTTCTGTATTTCTGTATTTCTGTATTTCTGTATTTCTGTATTTCTGTATTTCTGTATTTCTGTATTTCTGTATTTCTGTATTTCTATATTTCTGTATTTCTGTATTTCTGTATTTCTGTATTTCTGTATTTCTGTATTTCTGTATTTCTGTATTTCTGTATTTCTGTATTTCTGTATTTCTGTATTTCTGTATTTCTGTATTTCTGTATTTTTGTATTTCTGTATTTCTGTATTTCTGTATATCTGTATTTCTGTATTTCTGTATTTCTGTATTTCTGTGTTCCTGTATTTCTGTATTTCTGTATTTCTGTATTTCTGTATTTCTGTTTTTCTGTATTTCTGTATTTCTGTATTTCTGTATTTCTGTATTTCTGTATTTCTGTATTTCTGTATTTCTGTATTTCTGTATTTCTGTATTTCTGTATTTCTGTATTTCTGTATTTCTGTATTTCTGTATTTCTGTATTTCTGTATTTCTGTATTTCTGTATTTCTGTATTTCTGTATTTCTGTATTTCTGTATTTCTGTATTTCTGTATTTCTGTATTTCTGTATTTCTGTATTTCTGTATTTCTGTATTTCTGTATTTCTGTATTTCTGTATTTCTGTATTTCTGTATTTCTGTATTTCTGTATTTCTGTATTTCTGTATTTCTGTATTTCTGTATTTCTGTATTTCTGTATTTCTGTATTTCTGTATTTCTGTATTTCTGTATTTCTGTATTTCTGTACTTCTGTATTTCTGTATTTCTGTATTTCTGTATTTCTTTATTTCTTTATTTCTGTATTTCTGTTTCTCTGAATTGAATAAAATTTTAACAACAAAACATAATGCATTTTCCGAGCTATGCATAGTAGTTATAAAAAGTTCGTTATTAATAAGTGTTAACAAGAATGAGTATGAACTATGGCTACTGTAAATATAACAGTGCCTCCAGATTTTCAATGAATTAAATTAGTATCGAAGTTTTCAAAAAATTATTGCCTATAACAATTTTTTGGTTATGTCCAATAACACCAAACAGGATAATTTGGCTGAAATAAAACCCCACTTCAAACACAACAACGCATTCCTTACTATAAAGGTCGATCGCTTCCCAACGATGATGTCGTTTCCTCTTAGCCGAATGGCGAAGCCACCGCAGGCATAAAAGCACACGTGCAACAATGAAAACACTCTCAGGGCGGCAGGAATCAATTCACAATCAATGGCATTCATTTTATTGCTCTGTTTACCACCGTTTCCTCGTTAGTCACACGTGGGGCGCGCTGTCATCTCAAGTGGAGGCGAAAGAAACAATTCTATCACCCTTAGAGCTTGCCGCCCTCCCACGTAATCGTGTCGCACTGTTTGGACATTCCGTTCGCCACCAGCGAAGTGCTTATTTCTTATCGTCTCAAGTGGTGTTGAAAATCCATTTGAGCCCGGTCCATCGCAGTGGAGAAGATACAGCTTGAGCAGCAGGAACGGCGCAGGGATGAAATCACTTTACGTGACATTCGTAGGTGTGAAAAGCGCTGCGGGCCACTAAAATCCAGACACGTTTCTCCACCAAAAAAGAAGCATGAAATGAGCATAAGCAAAGGTATGAATCGTTCTATCGTTCATCGCTTTGGGGTGAGGCGATTCTGTGGTCATTTCAACGCTGGATTTGTCCTTGACGCTATTCACCCCCTGACACAGATCCAAGGGTAAACCCATTGCCGTAAATCATTGCGAGAAACATTGGCAGCAGCATCATTATCATCATCTCTATCACCATGTTTATCAGCAATTGCTCACCGGCAAAGAGGAGTGTATAAATCTCCGATTCGGGGCTGCAAACAAGAGTTATCTTCCCCAGCGATTGTAGGTTATGAATAAAATATAAGCGTTTGATGCCACCGTAAATTCGTACGGCGGAAAAAAGATCTTGCGAAAAAGGGTTTGAGAAGCAGCGGGTTTACTGTGGCTGCAGAAGAAAGCATATTAAAACGATATGAATATTCTCGTTGTCAACTTTTTTTTTCAAGTCGTCACTCTGATATGCTCCCGAAGGTAAACTTGTTTTTTTTTTGCGATAACAATCACTCCTTTTGACGTCAAACTAATGACGATACGCTGTAACCAGAAGCTTAAGCCCTCTCAAGTACCATTTAAGCCTATCCATCTTACCGTGGCGTAATCATTATTATCATCGTCATTTTCCTTAACGTCGTCATCATGAAAGATTCACACATTTCTGTGTGTAGCATCACCACTCAAGTGCATGATTATGTATTCCATCACAAAAAGCACCGTACAAGATGGATATGACGATGGTACCTTTCCCGGGTTCGTCAAATACGTCACTTCCTGGCGACCGGGCGAAGATATTTCGGCCTGATTGTGGCTGTCCATAGTCTCGTCTCGAAATTCTAAAGACGGAGCATCGGAGAAACCGGTGCTTGGATCTCAAGATGAGCACACAAGACATAAAGGCCTCAAAATCGGTGTAGACTAAGATAAGCCGCTGAAGAATGTGTATGTGTGAATATGCTCCGTTTGTTCGGATCGGTCGGAACTGCTCCTTTATGGCGATGTACTTTGTGTGTCCCACTTGAGAGGCTCAGGGGGGAAAACAGGAAATCAAATGGAACATTAGCATAGGCAGGCATTTCTGAGCAGTGCCGGATAGAATGCTAAAGAAAGGTTTTTGTCCCCATTGACGTTGGAAGGAAATCACATTTTGCTTCTGTTCTGGGGCGAGACATTGTATTAAGATAGTAGTCATGAAAGTGACATTGTAACGTGAATTAACATTAGGTTGACTATAATGTAATAGTTTATGTAATCATTTCGAAGACAAGATGTTCACTTTCAAACCTTCCAGTTTCACGTTTTTGCGTTTTTTAGATTCACGTTACATTTATCACATATTTTTTGTGTAGAACTACGGCTAACAGCAATATATGGGAAGTAGAACAAAAATCTAAACACAACCTCAACTTTAGTCTCGTATCACCTAGTGAGCAGACAACAATTTTTCCTAATACCGATATCACATACATAGTTTTGTTTGATAGAATGGAAGTCTGAAGAGAAAAAGTGAAATATTGCACCGCAAGCTCCATTCTTATGTGATTCTCTTACCAGCCAGTATGCACGAAATTAGCTACCCCGCAATTTCTAACCGTGAAATAGTTGAAACAATCAAATTCAAAAAAAAAGAACTCTAAAAGAAGCAGGAAAATGAAAAACACAAACAAAAGTAACAGGAGCGGTAGCAAAGCGGTAACATCAACAATAACAACCTCAGCACCTACAGCAAACGGGTCTCAATTTTCTATCCCCAAACTAATGTTGAGCAAATAGTTTGCAACATGAATAATGGTTCAAACCTTCTTTCAGAATACTTCGCATCCAACCTTATTTATCTAAACGTCTCCAAAACTGAGTGCACGTTTTTCCACTCTTCTGAAAAGCAGTCATATGTTAAACAGATGTGTGATCTAAGAAGTCAAATTACTTAAACACCAGGGTCTGATCTTGGACACAACCCTCTCTTGGCTTGATAAAATTGCATATGTTGAAAAGAAAATGTATCTCCTCGTGGGAGAATTCGCAAGGTAAACCATGTCATACGCAGATAAAAATATCTTTTAAAATTTCTTTTTGCTTATGTCCATTCGTGCCTAACCTTCCTCATAAGAGCCTGAGTTAATGCCTGAAAATCTCACTTGAGAAAACTTCACACTAACTAATTGCGGGAAGTGTGCCAAAGTGACTCGAGATGCTGCAGACATGAAGAGATCGTGGAATAAAATGGCTGCTAAGGTTGACCAACAGAGAGTATAAACTTTAATGAAGCGTATCCGAAGAAAAGTATGAAAATTCATCAACACTGTAAAGGAATAATTTTTAATTCTATATTCTGATATAGAAACATTTTTTGTACCTTTAACCAATCCCGAGATACAATCGGTTTTATGATTGCGAATTCTAAATGAATCAATTTTTAATCAACAGTGTAATCATGAGAAAGATTAACTTCATCTTCTAGTTGAACTTTTCCGTCATTATTTATTTATCTTACTATAAAACAGCAAAACAAAAAGGTAATATAAACTATTTTTCTTAGTACTTTATTATGCTTCGATATAACGTACAATTCGTACGTACAAAATTTTGAAAGTAAAATGTACGTTATATCGAAGTTTCCCTGTATTAGCTTTTATATTTTATATTGTTTTTTTTTTGCTATACAGTTCGAGCTGAAATAACTGCGTCCACTAACAAGGGGCTCGCTTAAGCTCTTTAATGTGGGGAATAGAAAAATTATCAGTTCTTTTCAGAACTATTTTTTTTTCAACAGAGTTTCTACTGTGGACTTGCCAGTTCAAGCGTCCAGCAGCAATTCTCTACCGGAGAACCGTCTGCCACCCGAGAGGAGGCTCTGGAGCTGGCAGTGCAAATGAAGAATCGACAGTGGCTGCAATATGCGTGTCTTAAAGATGAGTTGCATTACGTGTATAAACAATAGGAACACTAGCTTGTATGTTGTTCATTGCGAGAAAAACAATGAATCATGATCATGATCATCTTCAGCTGCTTCCATAGACATAAAAATTCATAGTCATTAAGAATTACTTCAAAAAGCTTGAATGCTTGCCAACTTGATGTTTTCCAAGGTAATATACGAAATAATAAAATGCAAATTGATTTCTATATTTGTATTGCCGGAGAGGGAGATTGTGTGAGTTAAGGATTGTTCGGGCGTATTGATGATTTTTCCGACCGATCATTTCATTTTTTCTCGAGTTTGTGAATTGATTCCGGGTTAAAAGTCGCATCAAACTGAAGCGCATCTCTGTTTCTTTATCTTCATCTCTCTTTATCTCTCTCAGGATTAAAATAACAAATTCCCGGTATTTGTTCCTCGAAATGTCGTATTATTCTGAGAATATTTATATTTTGACATTTCAATGCTTTATAGAACGAGCTGGTAGCATCAGCTTGGGTTGATTGTGCACTTCGTTGTTGCTCTCCGTGATTGCCCAAAACGAGTAAAATTGCACAAAGAAGAAAATTGACGCTTGGGAGTAGTGAACCATTCGCATTGTGCGAGCATCGGTTTTTGGAGCTATTACAACAATCCTCATTAGGCATGTTGCTCTAGTTCTCAATAGTTTCAAGTTCTTTTCCGAACATGCTGCTATAGAGATCTGTTATTTGAGTGCGAAGTTTTTTTTTAAAGTTAGAAATACTAAACTCTAAATTACAGAAACTTCTAATTAAAAAACTATAAGACCTACAATATTTCGGACAAAGAATGAAATGTGCGAAATTATTCAAATTTGCATTAAAAAATGTCGATCAAATTTTCAACAAAATTACACTAAAATTTTTATCTTAAATTTTCTAATTAATTTTTCTCACCAACGTATTGTTAAGAAAATTTTCTCTCTCTCTCTTTCTCTCTCTTTTACTCTCTTTCTCTTTATTCTCTTTCTTTCTCTCCTCTTCCCTCTCCTTCTCTCTTTCTCGCTCTTTCTTTCCCCGTCTCATTCTCTTTCTTTCTCTCTCTTATTATCTTCCTTTCTCCATATCACTCTACTCTCTCTTTCTCTCTCCTTCTCTCTCTTCCTCTCTTTTTCTCTCTCTTTCTCTCTCCTTCTCTTTCTCGCTCTTTCTTCCTCCGTCTGACTCTCTTTATGTCTCTATATAATTCTCTTTCTATATCTCTCACTCGCTCTCTCTCGATATCTCTCATTCACTCTCTTTCTCTCTTACTCCCTTTCTAGCTCTCACTCTCTTTTTTTTCGCTCTCTCTCTCACACTTTTCTTCTTTCTTATTCATTCTTTATTTAAAGTCTTTCTTTCTTACTTTCTTTCGCTGAACATCATTCACGGTTCAACGGTCATCCAAGTACTCGACGCCGAGGTGTCCGAAACTACCTTTCTCCTTTAAAACCTGTATAGATCATGACAACATTATCATTATCGCTAAAACATACCCGGCGAATGAACGATTTTTTTTATCCCATTCGTTTTATTTTATTTAGGTTAATTAGCACTTCATTTGTAACAGAGCCGACCCAGCGAACTTTGTCTCGCCCATTTTTTTTTTATTCGAACATTTGCGTTTTCTTACTGAGCGAACGTTCGTGGGTTCAATCGCAGAACTTACCATTGATTGATCTTCTAATTGACTCTTTACAAGTTCCTTTTACTATGATTTTCCCCTTCCATCATTCAATGTATATTTAGTTTCAGACACAATTTTTGCCCAAGATTCTCAATTCACTTGCAAATACCATGTTTCTCCGTTACATGGAATACATGTTTGATAAAATTTCATAATTTTAACCATAACATAACATTGATCTACGGGAAGAGACGAATATAACAAAATAATTATCAAATCGGAGCATCCCTTCCTCGGGTTTTCCGTTTAGCAACACATTCGCCCTTCCTTTATTTAAATAGATAGATAGAAGATTTAGGAGTGCGTTATTTCGCTTGAAAATCCATTCTCACTTTCGAACAAAGATCAATTTTATTAGCGCAAACATCAAATGGACTAACAACGCTTATCATGATGTTATTGTAGAACGCATGGGAATTCAATTTTCCGAATTTTCTGACCTTGCTTCAGAGTTTTCCGAAAATTTTCCGATTTCTCTCCGCCTTTTCGGCGTAAGAATATTCCTACTGTTCGACTGTTCACAGTTGGGCCGTTCAAAGCGGAACAGTTGGTATGAGGCTTCCATTGTTGTGTTATCAATAGCATCAACAGTCAATGTTTCTCGCAAACAGCAGAGCCTGTGTGGACGGAGAGAGGCTAGATCATCGCCGTTGATGATTGTTGTGTAGACGTACACCAAAACTAACATTGGACAAGTAAAAAGGAGAGCATAAACAATGTGAACGACAGGTCGTGTATGTGGCAAAGTATGCGAAAAGGGTTAACGCGTGTTTTCTTGTTTGGAATGTGTCTCTTGTTTTGTTTTCTCATGTTGCTCTTTTATTGCAATGCCATGTTTATTACAGACAAGCTCGCCACTCGCTTGAGTAAGTGCTGTACCAGTATAAGAGGCAGTGGCGTCGAGTGAAGCTTTTGCACCCGGGGCGGAATAGTTGATTTGCACCCGCTCCGGAAAAGTAAAAACATTTGCAACCAGGGAAAGGGTCTGCGTCGCAACCGGAGCGGAAGAGTCGATTTGCACCCCACACCCGTCAGAAATCATATTCATCCAATTTTTTCATATAAATTCGGTTCATTCTGCACCCCTAGAATCGTGTACCCGGGGCGATCCGCCTCCTCCGCACCCTTCAGTAGACGCCACTGATAGAAGGGTAGCACTTTTTTTTTAATTTTTAATGGAATAAATGAGGATGTCAAAAGATGGGCTAAAAACTAATGTGGGGTGTAGTAGCTAGGGTAACACACAAATATGGTTGACTGAGGGCCCTGAGATATGCAAATTCAAGCAAAATCTTACAATCGCGATTTTTACTCCACTGTACATATAATAGCCACTTAAATTTTACTTTAACGTTGAAAGGTTATATTTTTTTCAAACTGTATAGAATCGGGTCCAAAATTGTATACAATCGAATCATATATCATCGAGTCTGTATATAATCGAGTCCGACCTGTATAAGGTGAAAACTACCTCAAATCACATTTTTTTATAGGGGCGTATTCAGAATCATTGAGCGTTTCTTCCAAAAAATCATAACTCAAAATCCAAATGTCCGATTAAAAATTAAGATGCTGGAAAACTAATTAACTGTTTACTAAAAATAAACACAGTTAAAAAATCTTAATCAGAAATAACATTTAATATAAAAAATTTTTATAACTCAAAAACATGTTCTATATTTTCTCCAAAAAGTGTTTATCAGGAAACTCTTCCCATTCAACAAAGTTTGACACCATGCCATTTCGAAATGTTACAGAAATGAAGATATGAATGTTTAAAAATGTTTACAAAATCGAAACCATTCAAGGACGTTATATATAAATTTTCATGTAGAATCGTATGTATATTCCATTTATTATATTTCATTTCTTAAATGGTTACGATTTCGTAAAGTATTGAAACTGAATATTTTCGTTAAAGACTCTTATCTTCATTTTGACGAGTCCGACACGGCATCACTATATGTAAAACTTTGTTAAATTTGAAGAGTTTTCTATAGATCTATATTGAAATTGACAGCCTTTGATATAATCCAAAGTCCTTCTGGTTATTTCCCCGACATTACCTACCCATCTTTTTTGTTATTCATTTTGTTTTGATATTGTTGCCATCAAAATGAAATTTTTTATTTAATCTAATGGGTGGATGTTTTTTGACGTAGGACTACGTCTTTGATTTCGATATAGGGGGGTCACTTTACGAAAAATGTAACGTTTATTAAGAGTTTTCAAATGCATATTACGCAAAATCGTTCTTACGATATATGTTATAATATATACCATTAAACGGCAAATTTATCCAACATTTTTTTCGTTTGAGACATCAACAGTGGAAATAATAAAACAAGTGATGTGAAGGTAAATCATGTATTATGCATGCTTTCTTCCAACTTCGTTCCCATGAATGTTGTATATAACACAAAATTGCGTGCAATAATTCGTTCTATCTAACAAATTAGCAAGATGTTAAAGTAATCAGATACAAGATTTCATGCATCACTCAAACTTCATGCAAGATTTCATTAAAGCAATGAGGAAAGTGTCACCCATACAGTGATCGTTCATTAATTAGGAGGTGGCAGCAATTATCATTCAGAGACTTATTGAGACTTATGACTTATGGCTGATATTCATTAATCATTTTCAGTTATACAGTTGAACTTCCTGCCAGAAGCTTATTGTCTTTCTTTGTTCGTCACAAACCGTTTGGAGGTTATGAGTACATACAACAAACGGCTCTTTTCATGGCTTCTATTTAGAGTTTCAAAAGAGTTAAACTAAAATATTTCTGAACAATGAGAAGAATTACATTTAAAATAACCAATTGTTCTGAACAACGTCAAACATCCGTCCGTGCCCCTAAGCCCTGACCCTTCTACTTTTTATCGTTTGTATGGCTTAAACACTTTCAATCGAATTTAAACCGGGACTCTGGAGTACCTAATCCATGGATTCTAGATGGCAAGTCTAATGATTGATGTACATGTAGTTATCTTTTAGCCCCATTTTCAAAATTAACAATTCAAAATTTTTGCTGAGTTTAGCAATTTATCCTTCTGTGGTCCTTATGTCATGGATTTGTTACGAATATCCATTAGTAAATCATGACAAACAACATTAAATCGTAATATTTCCTTCATTCTGTTGCACGGTTTGACTCCTGTAGTCACCAAACACTTCAAATATCGAGTCAAATCTTTCGACCAGACAATACATTTCCAAAACTCCAATGACACATTCACGTAGTTCCTCGCGAAGGTCGATCTTTTTTCTTCTGGTCGCTGGCATCTGAGTGAAATGGCTCTTCATATTTCAGTAATGCGTCCTTCGGATGGTTCGATCAATCGATGTATTATTTAGTGGATCTTCTATGATCTCACGGATTTTATTGGTGTCTATATGAACGATGTATGAAGAAGATAGTTGCGACAGAATTCGCCATTGTTTTGGTCGTGTTTGCATAAAATCGTTTTATGTTAACGATAAGAATGTCGCGAAATACACCATTTGTTAAATTCAACTTCAACATGATATCTCATCCATCTATTTCCAGAAACGCGTATCTCAATTTAGATAAAAGTTATATTATTAGGATTTATGGTTCCCCGCAGCATAAATTTTCATTCTTCAAACTAACCACAACTGTCATCATTCTTCATCACGACATGATATAGGAAAATCTTTCCATAAGAAAATGCCTCCAGCTGGAAAAAGTTGCCTCGGCTCGGGAATCCCAAAAACGCAGCGGTTTAGTTCTTACAAAACAGTGGCCGCCGTCGCTCCGCATTTCCCCCCGCATTTGTGAGTGACAGAGACAAAGGAACAACAGAAGAGACACCAACACCTGGCAGAACGAGCGGCTCTGCTCGTGGTTGTTTTCATCATCTTCCGTCTGGTCTAACATTGTTCCATTGCGAGACATCTCAAGTTTCTTGCCCTATCGTTCGGCTTTCATATATCCTCCGGGCGCCGATGATGAAACCATGAAAACGCTCCTTAACTGGTACGGAACGACAAAAGGATTTTCACTTCACTGACTGTCAACCATTGGCGTCGTCATAATCATCGCCACAACACACACCCATTCCCACCCACACATCCCCATACGTAAACACACGAACGCTTTGACTTGCTTCCTGTCTTAGTACATCTTTTCATCGTTACATTCATCCTCCTCTGATCCTTTTTCCCGCTTCCGCCCCCTCGTTAGCTGTTATCATTTTACTAATACCGCTTCTAGTGGTAGTAATAACGATGGCTGGGGAAAGTTCGCTCACCCCTTCTGTATTCATTTCTGCGTCGGCTTGTTGCTTGTTCGATTTTTGCACTCGAACCGAACCGCTGGGAGTTGAAAAATTGGAGCAAAATCAAGATGGATCACCCGACAAATTTGAACATTTTCAATTATTACCCAGATTCCGCTCTCGCGTCAACGAATCGTTGGTAACATTCGTCACTCCCCAAATGGATGATAATGGGATGTTTATTTCTTTGCAACCGAAGTTTACCCTACCGATATATTTCCATTACGTTTCGACAACTTCCCGAAATCAGTTCCATTTTTTCCTCTCTTGTTTTGCGAATTTGAAAAGACTTTTTCCTGTTGGGGACACCACGACCACATCGACATATCCTGAGCTTTCACGGGTGAGAATCTTTTCGGTGGGTAGGATTTGTACTTTTGAGTTTCGGAAGAAACTCGCACAGCAACTTGGGAAAGTTGAACATCTGTCGGGCGTGGTCCATTCGGACAATGAGGAAGAAAGGAAGGAAGGATACTTTGGGAAGTTGGACTAGGATTTGTGGTTTTTAGAAAGAATTGAGTTTCCGAAAAGGTGGTCAGCCCACGAACACGAGCCGCAGATGAAGATTAAAGTTGGGGTCAGTAATGGAAAGACGATGTTTCTTCCTTCGAGGTTCCGCTGAGTTGTTTTAATCGGGGGGAAAATGGAATGCGGTATGTTTGGCACTCTCGAAGACAAAATTTTTCTGTTGCGGGGTTTTCTGGAAAGTTTAGGTTCCAGGAACATACCCGAGTAAAATAAACTATTTGGTATGTTTCTCTAGATGCTCAGTTTGTTTGAATTTCAGTTTAGCTACTCGGTAAAATCCCAACGAACCGCTCATGCTCCCCACAAAAGAAATTTAATGACCATGCGGTTTTACTTATCATGTGTCACCGAAACCAAAAACTGCAATCACACAATACAATAGGACATCAGTTCGTTTCATCACCGATTTTTCTTGTGTTCGCCAAATTAAACCGAGTTTTTAAGTTGATCATTTCAAATTTCAATTATACCCGAATTTTAGTCGCCCGAACGCAGGTGAACGTTGTAACGTTGTTCCGTTCTTCACCTAATGAATGATTGCTAACATACAAAAATTCGAAGTTACGGAAATTCTTAAAAATTCGATGTTCCACAAATTTCGTCAAAAATAGTTTTACCATCTTGGGCTATTTTTTTAAATTTTCTACATGACTTCTATTTTATATGAACAAATTGAAAAAAATATGAAAAAATACATATTTTTTGATATCGCAAATTAAAATTTTATTTTGTAAATAAAAAAAAGAGTACTAATTTTTCTTCTCAGTGTATATTTTTTTCAAATTAAGCCAACAATACTCTATAACTCTTTCTAACACACTATTTCAGTACGACTCATATTTTTTGAGATTTCTCTTACTCAAATCGATACACCCATTTCAAAAGTTACGCTTGAGTCAAAAAATGAACCATGATGATGTATTTGGAAAAGTTGTTGGAAATTATAGGCAAATTCATAAAATTTCATGAACATGATGGTATAACACGACAAACATATTAAAAGGGATTATTTACTATAAAAAAGACAATAAATTAGAAATATTTTCTTAAATATTTCGAGAATGGCTACATTTAGAAGGAGATTGATAATAACCTTTTTTGTTTTAAATCACATCAGGATTCATAATTTGTGACTAAAAATGATTGTTATCACAGAAAAATTCGAAGTTTCGAAAGTTCCTAAAAATTCGATGTTCCACAAAGTTCGTCAAAAATAGTTTTACCATCTTGGGCCCATTTTTTAAATCTTCTGCATGACTTCTTTTTTGTATGAAAAAATTTAAAAAAAATTAAAAAATATGTTTTTTGGATATTGCAAATTGAATTTTTTTTTTGTAAATAAAAAAAAGTAATAATTTTTTTTCTCAGTGTGCTTTTTTTTCATATTCAACCATCAATACTCTATAACTCTTTCTAAGACACTATTTCGGTACGACTCATAGTTTTTGAGATATAAATTATCAAAGATTTCTCTTACTCAAATCGATACACCCTTTCCAAAAGTTACGCTTGAGTCAAAAAATTGCCGTGGAAAACTCATTTTTCCTCTAACCCAAACGGAATACACACTTTCATTCGAATCAAAATACTCATGTTTTGTCATTTGTCGATTTCATTTGGAATTACTCCACTTCGAAAAAACACCCTATGTCAAATTTCAGCTCAATCGGACTTAAGGGAAACTGGCGTAAAGCGGTCAAAGTTTGAGTTTTTTGAAAAATCGAAAAATCACCCAAGGTCGGGGTTTTCGAAAAAAAAATGTTGATGCCAATTGTCTTAAAATTGCATGAAACATCGAGATCTCGCGTCATCTCGAAAAAAAATTTTTTTTGTCAAAAATCGGCACTCTGGGACTTAGTTTTTTTCGGAATACGAAAACGAAAAATCACCGAAAATCGAGGTTTGCAAAACAAAATGTTGATGCCAAAAGTCTTAAAATTGCATTACTCGTCGAGATTTATAGTTATCCCAAAATATTTTTTCGTCAAAAAAATTGCGAAAGTCTCGGACATTGCATTACCGGTCGAAATTTATATTTATCTCAAAATTTTTTTTTTGTCAAAAAAATTCTACCTGAAATATCGATTTTGACAAAAAAACATTTTTTTTCAGATAACTGTAAATCTCGACGTGTCATGCAATGTTAAGGCACTTGGCATCAATTTTTTTTTGAAAACCCCGATTTCCGGTGATTTTTCGGTTTTCAAAAAACTAACATTTTAACGTCTGCGACACCAGTAAATGAAGTCCGAATGAGCTAATATTTTGCATAGGGTATATTATCGTGCAAATGAACATTTCGTAGCAAGCTCCGAATGAAAATCGAGATAACTATTTTTATTGGCACCCCAAACCATACTTTTCGTTTCGTGTTCCGAAAAAAAAACTAGTCCCAGAGTGCCGATTTTTGACAAAAAAAAAATCGAAATGACACAAGATCTCGACGCTTAATGCAATTTTAAGACATTTGGCATTAAATTTTTTTTTTCGAAAACCCCGATTTCCTCTACTTGGGTGATTTTTCGATTTTCAAAAAACTCAAACTTTGACCGCTTTGCACTCTCCCTTAATTCCGATTGAGCTGATACTTTGCATAGGGTGTTTTTTCGAGGTGGAGAACATTTTTTTATGGGGTAACTTTTTGATATTCGGGATGGCCATTTTAATTGGCACCCTAGTGTATACATATACAACCTCATCTTGATGATTTGACAGGTGGTCTAGATATTGTCATCAAGGTTGGGTAAATACTATGATGTGAACGGCGCGTAGAGGGATTTCGTTCCGAAAATTAAAAATCTTACTTCAAAAATATCTACAAGCGGTAACTCATGGTAGCGAAAACAATATATTTTCTAAACGAATACACTTACGAAAACTTCATAAATGAAATCGTTTGGCTTAGTACTATTTAAAAAAAAAGGTGCTGTAATTATAATAATTTCTCCCACATATACTCCCAATGATAACAAGCAGTTATTCTATCAAACATTCTATCAACGTTCGATCATGCATATATCATGCATGTGGAGGTTTTAGGGTGCAATAAATGTTTTTACGATGGTTAGATATTCCTCCCCCCTCTCTAAGGAGGGGCTGCCATACAAATAAAACACAAATTTCTACATTACTCGAGAATTAATCAAGCAAATGAAACCAAATTTGGCATGTGAAGGTTTTAGGATGCAATAAATGTTTCTATGGTGATTAGACTCTCCACCCCCCTCTCTAAGGGGGAGCTTCCATACAAATGAAACACAAATTACAGAGGGCATACAAACACAAACTTCTGCATAACTCTAGAACTAATCAAGCGAATGGAGCCAAATTTGGGATGTGAGGGTTTTTGGGTATGAGAAATGTTTCTATGATGGTATGACACCCCTCCCTCCTCTGGGATGGAGAGGGAGTCCTATAAAAATATTACACATATTTCAACCAAAAATATTCCAACAAAACATGACAATTGAAATTTTTCGGAAAACTCTGGAGGAAAAAGGGAAAATTCGGAAAATTAAATTCCCATATGTTCTTCAATTACATAGTGACAAGTGCTGTTAGTCCATTTGATGTTTGCGCTAGCGAAATTGATCTTTCGATCGATTTTTTGATTTTGAAACTGGAAATGGATTTTAATGTGATGAAACGCACTCCTATATCTTCTTCTATCTATACCAATAAAAAGTATCGCCGAATGTGTTGATAAGAGCAGAACTCGAGGAAGGAATTGTCCGATTTAGGGCTGTCTTTATTCTATTATATTTTCGGTATAAAACGTTTATTTCATGTAACTGAGAAACATGTTATTTGCAAGTGGTGGAAAAATCACCGAAATGAACGAGAATTGTGTCTGAAAATAACCTAATATTATAATGATGAGTTTTGTTAGAAATACTAGGAATTTTATCGTAAAAGGTTAAACAGTTCTGCGATTGGAGCCATGAACTTGCTCATGGTAAGAAAACGTGAATGTTTGAAGGTATTGATAACAAAAAACAAATTTTGGGCGGGACGAAGTTTGCCGGGTCAGCTTGTATTATATACAATTTTGGACTCGATAATATAAAGTTTGAAAAAAACAATTTCAAATACGACTAATATCGAGAAAAAAAAGTGACCTTTCAACGTTAAGGTGAAATTTAAGTAAATATGATATGAACAGTGGGGTAAAAATCGTGATTTTTGAAGATTTTGCTTGATTTTTCACCAGGAATTGTTTATATCGATATTGCAGCGAAATTAAGAAAGGTAGAGGTTAGGTGTCAAAGAACAAATTGTAGAGCGGTTAGAGAGCTTTAATTTAATTGATGGAAACAATCCAGTTTAATATGGATTTTTAGGATAAAATTAATAATAACACATGAAAAATTACTAACATTTGAATATTTTGCTTCTAAAATGTTATTTAAATCCACTAATTTAGATGTTTCAGTACTACATCCTGTACAAAATTTTCTCATCTTTCGAATGAAAGCAACAGAATCGTTTTCCGTAGCCTACTTTTTAATGCGAGACAGTTTCAGACAACAGAGTCCGAAACAAAAAAAAGTTCTATAACTCTGTCATTATTTTAATTCGAACATACGCGTAGAAGGATATTTTTCGCTAAATATGATCGTCTATCACCTCCTGACAGATTCTAAATAAATTTATTTTCTTCATGTGAGAAAAGTGTTCTCTGATATTAAGGTGAATTAAGAATGAATCATAAATCAAACTCTTCTTTTATACTCAAAAAACCAAAAAATAATTAATGTCAATTTTGAGTGCGATCTGTCATTTACTTTGTTTACACCATCATGAAGCACAAGTTGACTAATTTTTTTTGCTCTGCGATTTTTGATATGGAGAATTCTATCGGTTAAAAATATTGCTTGATATTTTGTGTTTCAAACAAAATTTCTTGTGCCGAAACGTTGAAAATGTTGCAGAACAAATTTGGTGACTATGTCGAGAACACGGTTGTATAAATGGTATAAGGCATTCAAAGAAGGCCGAGAAGAGATGATCGTATTGCCAAGTCAAGGACTACCATCCGCCTCTTCAACTGATGAAAAATCGACAAAATAAATGGAAGGGTGCTTAGAAATTGTCATCTAAGTTTGAGAGAGCTAGCCCGTGAGTTATATATCTCTCACGAGACAATTCGTCATTTTTTGGTTGATGTTTTGGACATGAGAAAAGTCGCAGCACGACTAGTGCTGAAAGAGCTCAACATAAAACCGAATTCGCTGCATGAACTGAAAGCAATTTCTGATCACTGCTATAAAAAGTGTTTCGATAACTGGATTGTTCGGTTGAAAAAATGATTTGCTTCAGAAAGGGCCTTTTTTGAAGGTGTTAATATAACTTTAGATGGTAAATAAGCATTCTGTTCAAAACACAAATTCAACTGGAGATAAAACTGAAGGTTTTCATCCCAATCAGACTATGAGGTCTAAAATTTATAAGAAAGAGCGTCGGGAGAAAATTGTGTTATCATGCATGTAATCACACAAATATCATGTGAAGCCTTGCCATGATTTGGCTAGAGCTGCCACTATAGCAGAAACACATTTCAGCGTTACCATGACAACGGGGTCAATTTCGTTGAAAAAAACCTCAATCCATCCATTTTCCTGAATTTAGCCTTGAATCACTGAAGTAAGCTCTCAATGAAAATGTGAAGCAGTATATGTTTATCTAATTACGTTTTAGCAAAAAAGATTACTCAAAGTTTTATTTATAAAATCATCGATCCGTTAACACGCTATTAAATTACACATTACAACATAGAGCAACCCG
The DNA here is from genome assembly GCF_029784135.1 of Toxorhynchites rutilus septentrionalis. Lineage (NCBI taxonomy): Eukaryota > Metazoa > Arthropoda > Insecta > Diptera > Culicidae > Toxorhynchites > Toxorhynchites rutilus. The sequence continues at coordinate 246,569,946 of NC_073746.1, forward strand.
GTACGGCTCATCAAACTTTGTCACCGAACATTCATTGCACTACAAAAAACAGGTTAACAATTTTATTAAACCGATATTGAGTCCTTTTTTGTTACGAACCGATGGAACTGTTAACATGAATGCCAAATGGTATTCATCAATCGCATACAGAAATTGACGATAAACGATTACCGATTAACTGCGGGCAAAGGAGGAAAAGTTTATCGTCTAATCCCAGATTATCACACCAATATTTGAATCACTCCCCGAAGGCTTTCCTCCTCCCCGATATCGGTAGCGATAAAATCAGCCGTATCAGTAAACCAGCATATCAAATGAGTGTCAAACTAGCGGGACCTACCATCGGAGCCAAATCTCTTATGCCAACATAAAACTTAATTTATTTGATGTTGACGTTCGGCACCACCAAACCAGGTAACGATACCCAACCATCGTCTACCGCTTCTCGCTCCATGATCCGGCCAACAACACGTCTTTACAGACCGGGGGAATTTAAGCATGAGCCTCACGTACATACCGAGCGCATAAATATTTAATCGCAACATGGCGTTCGGCGTTCGAACTATCGTGAAACCCTTTTTCTTCGAACCAAATCCTGTTGTAGAGAGAGAGCGAAGAAAAGTTTCAATAGCACCTCGCAAAAGTTAGCTTATTGCGCTGTTTTGTTGCCATTCAATGTCGTACGAAAGCACAGAAATGGTCAAGCGCAAAACAACAACATCCCCCCGAAGGGGGAATAAATACACTCAGCTCTCCCGGAAAGCTGCGGTGGTGCTTGAACGCGCGATTAGAAAGCACTGAACGAATAAAAAATAAACCCCTCTCAATGGTATTAAATCGAAACAGGCACCAAATGCTACTAACAAACCCAAACTGCTGCCGAACTCAGTGGATGGAAAATAATCATGATTGATTAATATTCAACGCGTGCCGACTGTGCTGCTGCCCTGCTCCTCTGCTCCTTCCGGACCCGGCAAGGGTCCGCGGTCACGGAATCGGAGAGTAGAATCGAAGGAAGGCGAAAAAGAATAGGTACCAATAGGTGCCACACAAACTATGGCCAATTTGGGTTCATTAGCCTGCCGTTTTGTATGGGCGTTGGGCGACGCTATCGACGCTAACACCATTTTCGAGGTGGAACGGAAGGTGGAAAATCGATAACACTGCGATACGATACGAGATACATCGCGACGGAAGGTGGCGTGTTGTAAAAATAGAAGCAGGCCCGGCCACAACGCAACGAGAAGCCGGAAATAAGATTTTGGGAGTTCGTGCGGAAGGAAACAAGCACAACACTACAAATTGGTTGATGAAGGTGTCGCTCATAAAACTTAAGAGAGAAAGGAAATCCAGGTTAGAGAAGTGTGGGCTATGGTGTTCTGGGCCGTATCGCAGTAAAAAAGGGGATTTGAGCGACTCCATTTGAATTTGAAAGTCGATTTTTTTTGTATTTTTTTATTTGACTCAAATTTGGCAGACGCATTCTTTATGAACAAAAAAAGACAATTTGTATCACCTTTTTGCCATTTTGACCCAAGCCTCACTTTAGAGACGGGCCTGAACAAAAAATGCTTAGAAATTTAAAGAAATTTGGTGCCGCCATACAAATGAAACACAAATTTCTGCCTAACTCGTAAACCAATCAAACAAATGGAGCCAAATTTGCATAATGAGGTTTTAGGGGGCAAGAAACATTTCTAAGGTGGTCCAACACTCTTCCCACCTCTCTAAGGGGGGGATGCCATAGAAATGAAACATAAATTTCTGCATAACTCGAGAACTAATCAAGCAAATGGAACCATATTTGGCATATGGAGATTTTAGGCAGCAATAAATGTTTTTTATAGTGATTTATAGTTCCACTATCGAACTTATCAAACAAATAGAATTGAACTTAGCATATAGAGGTTTTAGGGATCGATAAACGTTTTTGTGTCTGAAAATAATCTGATGTTATAATTACGAGTTTTGGTAGAAGTACTAGCAATTTTATAATAAAAGGTAATTTTAAAGGGTAGATTTTCTAATCAATGAACAGTTCTGTGATTGGACCTATGAACGTGCGCTTAGTAAAAAAAAACGTGAATGTGATAACGAAAAATAAATTTTGGGCGGGACGAAGTTTGCCGGGTCTGTTTTGTATCATGTATCATAAAACTACCAGTATAGTTTTCAATAAATATTTATGAACATGCGGTTAGAGGAGACGAAACAAGCAAAAGAGTGGAGCTCGATGGATTTTGAAATGTATCGTACGTCAATTCGTATTGGACAATGTCAATTTATTATTCCGTGAGCTATGTCGAGGAGCGGCGTGAGGAAGAATACATTCACTTGCGAGACGCTATCTGCCGTTCTACGCATAGTTGTCCCATGTTCCAAAATCAGTAACTGAGAAAAACGTAATCAAAGTTTTCTCGCATATTTGTCAACCAAAAGCTTTAAGCATTTCAATATAGCAATAAACCGGGTTTTTTATAAGCACTATACGATTGTTTAATGAAATGTGATGAGATCCACTCACTGAATCAATCAAGCTCGATTCCGGGTTTAAAAATTCATGGTGGGAATGTTATGCCTCGAATATCAACATAGGTTTTTCCTAAAGATTATGCATAGAAACTTCGTTTTATGAAGGAATGAATGATCTGCAACACCTTCGCAGAATATAAATCTCATTGATATTAGGCATTCGCTAACAAGGTGTACACGTTTTCTGTTAAACTTTTTCTTACTTGTTTGAGAATTAGTTCGTTCTTCCAAACCAGAAAAGAGTGCATTAGGCCTGCTGAAAGTGTGACATGAAATGGTTGTACTTGAACCGACTTATGGATCTACAAGAAATACATGGTGGGACAGTTATGAATAGAATATTAACATGGGACAATTGAGCTTGATGTTGTTTTTTGAAAGTTGGGAATAAGCTATATGTTTTTTTTTGTGTTTTTCCGTAAGATTATGCATAAAAACAACGTTTTATGAACAAAAGCGAAAATCGTCAAAAAGTAACATAGGACAACTATGCGTATACCAAGCGATCGATCGTGAGTTCAAACTCAGGGCCCTCAATTGACCATCTTTGTGTTGTTATAGAATAACTACGTCCACGCAACCATCATCAGCGATGGAAATCGATCCACGGTCGAAATGAGATCGATTCATCCATACAATGCTCTGCTCTGCAAGACACATCGGACTGCTGTTCTATAAATAACTCAACAATGATCAATATCAACTGTCTTCGCTGTCCGGTCTGCTAAACAATGGAAGAACAGAAAGAATACCCTTACGCCTAAATGGCTACTACTGTGTGATTTACCATAATGTAATGGAACAGAATACTTAACGCCTAAATGGCTACTACTAACTACTGTGTAATTTACAATTTATAGAAACATAAACATATGTACATGTACACGATTAAAACCCGGCTCTGTTACAGCTAAAATGCTAATGAGCCTAATAAATAAATAAATGAGATAAAAAAAAAACTATGCGTAGAACGGCAGCTATCATGAGCAGTGCCGATACAGCCTTTGCTATTTCCAGGCCAAAGCGCAATGCATTTTCATGACCAGTGTTGTAAACGGTCGACATTTTTGGTTGTTCAGTCCGAGAAACAAATCAGAACGTAAATCCCACCCCCTTTTTTCTCTTCGTGACGCAACAGCCTAGCATAAAAGTAGCCACCCGACCGCGCTCAGGGACAGTCTTTTCTCAACCATCAGCGTGCAAACAACAAGTGCAAGAATGCAAGCAGCAAGAACAACACCCAGAAGCAACCAACACATCATCGCAAAAGTGCTACATCAGCAGCAGCAAGAACAACAAGAACAGTCGCGGCAAGAGTAGCCCACAACAGCAAGAGTTTCAACATCGATGAAAACATAACCACATCAGCGGTGGCACTCATACTATCAGTAGCAGGAGAAATTTAACAGTGACGCAATCTGATCTTTAAATTCAAATTTCAAAGTGTAAATCGAATATTCAGTGATTTAGAGAAATAAAATGTATATAGAATAGATACTTGCAAATCACCATGCTTTCACTCCGCGCTACTCTCATTCCACGAAGAGTTTTCTAAAACACATCCTGAAAGAGTTTACATGCTCTTTTCAGAGCATAGAGCGGAGCTACAGGGGCTCCCACCCAGATGAGTAAGGCGTGAGGAACACAAGGGTTTCTTCCACGTACCGGTTGTCTTCATGAGTGGAACAACCATACATATACAGTCCATCCCACAGTTCCCATCAGACGGAACATTGGTGACCATTACATACTGTCGTTGCACGAAAGTTACGTTCAATATGCACTAAAAACGTGACCAAGAATGCATTGCTAGATTCCAACAGTCACATCAGAAATAAATACACAGCCGCAAACACGACCATCAATTGAACGTTTAATTGTTCTAACTATCGTACAAAGAAAAGCGGTGAAAATATGCTTTTTTCATTCTATCATCCGTGGTCATAACCATCCTTTAATTCCGGCGATGATATGCATTTTTTCTCTCTATGTATTCTACTTTAAAGCGTAGCTGCACAAATGCATTCACCTCCTCACTCACACATCCATACTCGATGGATGGTACTCACACGGATTGCTCATATCAAAGCAACCGTCAAACTCTCCCCTATCAATTCCGAATGTGTTGAATAAACGTTCAAAGCGGTGAGCGTTCCTCGTGAACTCTGTTGTTGAATTACAGAACGATGAACATCAAATGAACAAAACGAGAAAATGTCGAGATGTCATATGACATTTTTGATTCGACGGACGGTTGAATGTTTATTCTATGATATTCATGACACAACACATACGTCTCAATAAATAGTCATACGATGGTGACCACTAGCAAGACTGGTCATGACATTACAGCACGCGTATTCAAACAAAAAAAAACTTTAATAAGCTTCATTACAACACAACACGTATCCGATCCCCCATTTTACTGGGTGTATTCGGTTGAATGGCAAACGCGAGGATTACATCATAAACACATTTTTAGTTGGAGCGGAAGAAATACACCCTGAGGTAATCGATAGTATAATTTTCTCAGAGTTTCCAAATCCATCTACTGATCCACTACTAACCCGTATTCTGAAATCCTATCGAGTCAAAATTACCAGAATGAATAGCAATTTTGCATTCTGTTAAAGCCTAATCGAGTTGTGCAAATGTAGCAACCTTACCACGCTTCTTTAAAAAAAATATAAATTTTAATTAGCTTCCGCTTTTAAAACATAAAATATAAATTAAAATTAGCTTTCCCGTATCAAATATGTGTTCGACGATACAGGGCAACAAATTCTCTGCAAGTGGAAAAAACTATTGAGCAAAATTGTTTCTGATGATGATTTCATATTATGAATAAAGTTTTGACGGAAATGCAAGGTAATTTATAGAAAAATAGTTAAGGTAGGGTCAGGACTTTGTCTTCTGAGTATTTGAATACTTTGAATAATATTTGCACAAATCGATTGGACTTAAGTTGAACGAATCTTCTTCTTCTTCTTCAATGGCACTAACGTTCCTAGAGGAAATTCGCCGTCTCAACGTAGTATTACTTGCGTCATTTTTATTAGTACTTAGTTGAGATTTCTATGCCAAATAACACACCTTGAATGCATTCTGAGTGGCAAGCTCTAGAATACGCGTGATCACAGTGCAAGTCGGAGGAAATTTCTTTGACGAAAAATTCCCCCGACCAGAACGGGAATCGAACCCGAACACCCGGCATGTTAGTTATGATGCTAACCACTCGGCCACGGGTGCAGTTGAACGAATTACAGAATGCAAAAATGCGATCCGTTCGGGTATTTTAATTTTTTCTACGTTTAATTTTTTTTTTGCATTTCACATTTTACATTTTTACACGGTTTTATTTAGCATGCCCTGTAATCTGTTTGTATGTTTGTATCTTTGTAACGTGTTTGTCTGTAGCGCTGATCCACATTAATAGAAATTTGATCCCCTTTCTGTCATATTATGTCAAAACTCCGTTAATATGGGTATCAAATGAATGGGCTTCAATAGTAGAACACAGTTATTTATGAAAAATACAAATCCAATATGGATGCCACTACAAAATGGCGGACGTTATATTTTCTCAAAACCTCATTAATATGGGTATCAAATGAAAGGGCTTGATAAGTAGAATACAGTCATTTGTGAAAAATTCAAATCCAAGATAGCTTCCGCTACAAAATAGCGGACTACATATTTTCTCAAAATTTTATTATTATGGGTATCAAATGAAAGGGCTTGTAGATCACAGCAGATCATGAAAAATCCAAATCCAAGATGGCCGCAATCACAAAATAGCAAAAGTAATTTAAAAGTAATTAAACGGTTTTATTTAGCTTGAACTGTTTGTATGTCTGTAGGGTTGTCCCAAATTAATAGAAATTTGATCAATAGGAACTGACCGAATTTATAAAACACCTTTATCTCTGCTGTCATTTTAAAAACTGCTTATCTTGAAAAATCCAATTTGGTCGCCGCTACAAAATAACTGATTCCATATCATCTCAAAAAAAGGATGATTGAGATATGTGTACCAAACGAACGAATTTGACTTGGAGAACACACTATGTATTTCCTGCAATCCACTCAGTATCGGTATCAAATGAAATTATTTGACTGATAGAATACAGTACAATGGTTTTATTGTAGAGAAATATTCTAATGAAACAGATAATGTACTAAAAACTAGAAAATAAAATAAGTAAAAAAAAACTTTTTTAGTTAAACGGTTTAATTGTGTTTAAACATAACAATGTACTAAAAGCTAGAAAATAATTAGGCAAGTAGCAGTTGGCAGTTATCACACCTCTCCTTCATTAGTTTAGGGCATTGATAAGATTAAAATAAAATCATGGGGTACGTTGGATTTCCATTATCCACAATTAGCGACTTCATCATATAAAAGTTTCTAAAAGTTTTTTTATTTATTTTATTTTAAGAAAATGAATGGGTTTTTTTATTGTTGTCTGCGCTCATGGTGTATAGCACTCCATTCTTCTGTCTTCATAGATCCCATTCCCAAATATCCGTTCGATCTCCATCAAAGAATGAAACGTCATCATACTCGGGTTCGGGAGGATTCGTTCATTAAAACATTCAAACACACTTACGATACATTATTTATTTTTTTATTTAACATCCAAAATGTGCACTAGAAATAATTCATATAGCAAAACAAAGTTTGTCGGGTCAGCTGTTTGTATTCGTGGAATAACATGAACTAGTGCATCTGTAATGCTCGCAGCTGAAGGTCTACCAACAGAAACAAACCTTTTGCGTAAAATTTTCCTGGAAGTGCACGAAAAACTGGGAATTTCTCGCATTTACGCCTCGGCAGACCTCAAATCACACCGAGCATTCCTGCCCAGTGAACGTACGCAACGGCTACAACATGCTAGGGAAGCAGCAACACAATTCTACAGTCCAAAAATTTTTCAACGACGCTGACGCGCCCTTTACAGGAAATTAGTAGTCGAAAAAATAGTAAAGTAAGTAGAATTAGTCTAAAAGGAACTTATTCGCCTTCTCAACATAATCCGACTGAAATGTTGATATATTGTCAAAATTTCAATCGCATGAAAAGCCCAGCATTGTTATTCTTGCAACTGAAACTAGCTGGGACGAAAGCGTAAGAAGCGAATAAATTTTTGGAAATAATTTAAATGTATTCTGGCACGACCGCAACTTATCGTTATCTCAGAAGAAGTCTGGAGGAGGGGTCCTCATTGATATTCATGCAAATTTCACTTCACTTTCACTTCAAAAAAAAAAAGAATTTGAACATGTTTGGGCAAAATTATCTATAGCTGGCGAAGTACACACATTTGCTACCGTGTATTCCGCACCCGAACATGCTAATAAAAAGTCGTATGAATTATTTTTTCAAACAGCAAATCGAATTACAGAAAAACTAGAACCAGAAGTGAAACTGCATATCTATGGCGACTTCAATCGAAATAAGGTACACTTCATTCCCGATAACGATAATGAATGCATTCTACTTCCATTCGTCGGGGAAAATGAAACCCTTCATTATATATTTGACAAAATTGTACATCTCGGTCTTAATCAAATAAATCAGGTAAAAAATTCCGAAAATTATTATTTAGATCTATTATTTACTAACATCACCGACGACTTTTGTATGAATGAGTCCATGATTCCCCTTTGGAAACATGAACAATTTTACACAGCAATGAATACTCAATCTTTGTACATAACAGACAATTGCCGTTTGGGAGTACGAAGAAGTACCGGAATACAACAAGACGAACTTAGAAGCAATCAAATGTAGCCTGCAAGCCATAGAATAGCATACTTTATTAAACAGCGAACGAGATGTCAACTTATCCGTACATGTTCTTCACGAGATTCTGAATAACATAATATCAGAATTTGTGGCGGAGAAAAGAAGACGAAGAAATTCAACCAGCAAATATCCTATTTGGTATAACGCTCAAATAAGAAATTTAAAGAAAACAAAAAACACACAAAAAATACAAAATAGACAAAAGTAATCAAAATTTGCTGAAATATCAGAATATTTTTTGTGGCTTTTATTTGGAATGCAATCAGAAATGACAAACACGTACAAGCTCTTTACACTGACTTCAGTAAAGTATTTGACCGCATCGACATTCCATTACTACTCTTCAAATTGCAGAAAATTGGAATGGAACAAGGACTCTTAAACTGGCTGAATTCTTATCTAACAAATCGTGAACAAATTGTTCATTTTCAAAATTCTCTTTCGAATCCAGTAAAAGTCACTTCGGGAGTGCCACAAGGCTCTCATCTTGGTCCTCTTCTTTCCATTTTGTACGTTAATGACATCTCCTTCGTTCTCAAGCGTATAAATGTACTTGTTTATGCAGACGACATGAAGCTTTTCGCGGAAATTGGTAATGAAAACGACATCGAAGCATTCCAAAACGAAATAAATGTATTCCATATTTGGTGTAATAAAAATCTACTAAAACTGAATGTAAAACAATGCAACTCCATAACACTTAGCAGAAAAAATCATGTACCAAATATTGTAATACGTAATACCCATACACAATGAAGCTTTTGTATATCACATATGTATTGCCCATTCTGGAATACTGTAACATCGTTTGGAACCCGAATATATTCGTACATGAAGAACGCATTGAGTCTGTCCAGAAACAGTTTCTGACCTAATTTCGCAACGAGTACAATCAGCTGAATTACTAGAAAAATTAAATTTCTATGTACCTGGGCGTAAACTAAGAACACTCAATTTGCTTATAACCAAAACATCCAGAACAAATAATGCAAAAAACGCTCCTTTCAATCGCATGATGCGTATACACAATCAGTACTGCGAATTAATTGACACAACAATGAAGAATTTGTTTTTTCCATTTTTTAAATTATAAATTTCTTGTCCGTAATTTTCCATTTTTGAAATTATGAAAAATTTTATAATTGCGGTGGAACAACTCATTTGCAAGAGAGATCAAAGAACGAACGGGAATAAGTAAATAAAATATCACCTAATTTTGATCAATTTATGGCAAGGCTGAATAGCAAAATAAGTAGGGGACCATACTGAAGCTATACCCAAAATTGATTTTTAGCTCATGTTTTGTCATCCCGATTTATGACATTAAATGAGACATAACATAACAGAAAATGTCATGATTCACAAATACTGATAAGCATTTGTATAATATACATGGTACAGCAATATAAGATTAATACGAGCGAGCGAAACAAAAAACAAATAAACTTTCCGCATACTTTGCCACATACACGGCCCAGACCGAGATAGATATTGTTCTCCTTCAGGCGCTCCTTTTTTACACTTAGAAAAACTTCCCAACTACATTTTATACAGGCAAACCTGTTTTTGTGCGGTTGCTTTTTGTGCGATTTCTCATTTGTGTAACTGTTTGTGTGCAATTTTATTATTTGTGCGATTAGTTTGTGTGATTCAAAACCCGATGCCACAATAAAATCGCACAAAAAGAGTCGCACAAACGAGGCATCACGCAAAAAGCGACCGCACAAAAACAGGTTTGCCTGTAATCAGGTGCAATATTATCACGTATTTGCTGAACAACTACTGAAGCATCATTTGCCATGTAGATAGCGTGGTCGTGTAAAATAGCTTTGCATTCCAGCCGGCCTTGGTTCGATCCCCATTGACGTCGTATGGACTTTTTTTTGGCACAATCCCAAATGAAATGAGAAAAGAAAACAGAAAGAGATGTCTGCAAACAAAAAAATTTTAAAACAGCTCATTATTTGCGCATTTGACTCTCCAGCATACTAAATGGCATCATTTCTGCCAAAGATGAAATGTTTTCTGCCTTTTGGGTGTACGAACATAAGTTGAATAACAAATATTGTTGTCCTCAATCATTCATCTAATCTACCATTTTTCTGCACCGAAGCTACCGTCCAACAGCAGAGCACAAAAAGCACCAACATCTTCTTGAATAAATTTACATCGCTCGCCGGAACGAGTGTCTGCGAACAAGCGCCTCAAACATGTCAATTTGTTACGTCAGCTGTTCGAACTTTATGCTCCAGCCGAGTCCAGAGCGACAACCACAAACGATTTAAGAAACGCCAAGCGTAAGCAAAATAAACATTCCCAACAGCTGAACCAATGGTCGCCTTCTTTCCCTTCTGTTTGCTTCCATGACGAGTTGGAGTCAACAGAAATGCTAAACAAACAATCGAATAAATGGTTCGTCCGCGCAAAAGCCAACGCCCGGTAGCGCAACGGATCATCAAATAAAAATTTGACGATTCGTACATGTCTTGCCGACCCGACATTGAACCAAATAATAACGATCAAAATCATCTCGCCACCTGCGCAAGAAGAGCAGATAATAAAAGTGATCGAAAGCGACCGAAGTTTATCGTTATATTTTCCGATGGTTTGTTAATCACTTCCTCAACCGCGTCACACTTTCCTCCACAAAACCGCACCCTGATTAGCTATCTTGTTATCGCAACCGTTTGCCGCCGCATAGATGGAAAACTTATCTCATTTGTGTGAATTGCATAAAATAAAGTTATTAAAGTTGAATACTGTTTTTCCTTTTTTTTTCTCTCTTCAGCTACTCGACGGCGATGGCTTTTGCAGTATTGCACGACTAAAATCCCACACTCGGAGTGCGTGGCTACGATTGTACCGACCCTGGGCCTCGAAACCAAGCAACGGAACAAGCCAAAGGAAACGAAACGAGGGGTAAAATGTTATCCAAACAATTGAGTTTTGTAATCTTATTTGCGGAGGAACCAGCGTTAGGAGGAAATCATGCCGCGGATGCCGGAATAATTGAACAAACGGCAGCTGCGGAAGAAAATGAGAACAAGTCTTGCAAAATGTTCGTGGCGTGGGTGTGAAGACAGAGGTAGAGAAAGAACATTGAGCTTCGTTAATGCACAGATAAAAGGTTGGCCGAACCTTCGGTTGTTTGTTGGTAAACAAAGATATGTTGCAGGTGTTGCTATTTCGAGAGAGTTCATTTCCGAATTCAGCACCGCCAATTGAGAGCAAAATTTCCCATGGTGAATTCATAATGATGATAATGATGTTTCCTTGAACAAACTCAAAAAAAAAACAATATTGTATGGAATTTCATTACCGCGAATATCGTACTTCGACTGCTGCCGACGTGCGTTTAATTACAAATTAATTACAAATCTGTTCCGTCCATTATTGTTGGTTCGCTTTAATGACAGCTCAGCATGTTTTAAACGCCATCACGTCGGAAAAACGGAACCAAGCTGCAAGCAGCTTGGGAAAATCCATTCACCAGTCCATACTTCCACAAGTGGAAAAACAGAACTAACGAACCGTCTCTGGAAGCTAAGCACTGTTTTAATAATATATGTTATTACCCCTTATTTATGGGCTCCTTTTGGAGTTTATGCACCCTGTAAGAGTAATAGGTTCTACGATACCCCGGAGAGTCTGGGTCAGAGCAAGTGATTCACATACAAGTCCTTTGCTTCTACATTCGTTACACTAGTTCGGATGTGTGTGCTGGGTACATTGTTTACGGGAGGAATACAATGCTTTACAGCAGCCAAATATAATCCACTAAATGCTCTTCTCAGAGAGAAGGAGAGTCACTTGTTCAAAACAAATGGTGTTGTAGAAGTTTATTGAATTACCAACATCCCGATTGTAATTGCAATTTTAATCACTTCTTTGGTAATATGATTTAATTGTGGAACCTTCCTCTCGGTTGGATCAAGTGCTTTGTATATTTACTAAATTTTCCTTGTTAATTAGAAGCCGGAATCACTGCTCGTTTGAAGACAATCCGCCAAGTAGTTGGTTCTTAAATATTTCAACAGCTGTTTGTTTGAATGGTACTCTTCTTTTGAAATCGTGCGTGATGGCAGCCAAGAGAAGTAAATTGGTTTTGGGAAACCAAGTTAAAAGTTCGACTTGGTTAGATATAAAAATGACCAAACCCTTGAAATGTCGTGGTTCTCAGATGCCAATGTCGCAAATAATACAATCGAAACAAAACTACTATCCGCAATAAATACAAGAAACAACAACCGAAGCGAAAATCGAAGCCTTGCTGGATGATGATAAAATGCAATCTGCGACAATCGTGAATTCATTAATGACGTCTTACCTGCGGTTCCCCTACGAGAAGCTTTCAAAAGAAATAGGCAATATTCGGTACAAATCCCAAATTAAGGAACTCTTCGTAAGCTACGTGAATACGGCTGATCACTGGAGACGGTATGAATACTCAAATATATTTTTTTCTGCTTAACTCTTTGTGGTCGTTTGGCTGCTCTCAGCCACCACAGCATGACACCATGCTAATCATATATTTTACTCAACCAAGTATCTGTTTATGCTTTTCCTAAACGAAGCTTGATGTTAAGTGAACGTATTCACGAATTAATACGGTGATCGTAATAGACAACGGTACCCAATATCAAACAAAGTAGTCACCCACACAAAACAACAGTGCGTTGAATGCATAGGAATTTGGGACAAAAATCATAATAGCAGAATTTAGTCATTGTCAACACTTTCAGAACTACTGTTTGCATAAATGTCTCATGTTATTTGAATAATCGCGTAGGTGTCTCAAGCGACAAAATCTTTGTTTATCTAAAGAGAAAAGTTCTGATCATTTCGGATACGCAGAAATCATTATTTGAGTAACTACTGGTTTAAATTATTTTGAAGTAGTTATTTTTAAAAGCACAATGATTGTTTGCATAGGTGTCTTCTGTCATCTGATTAATGTCATGTATAAAAATCATTGTTTGTTAAAAGTGAAAAGTGCTGATCTTTTCGAATACACATCGCTGGCATTACACATTTATTGCATCACTGGCAAAAGTGTCTTATATTCAACGGATGATAAAAATAAAATTATGTATTGATTATACTTCATATGACTCATTCTTGGAGACTGTTTCAAAAGATTTCACATTAAGACGAATTATAAAACGTGATTTTTATATTAAAACATCACATTGAAACACATTGTTAAGTTAACACATATATTACATAGTTCACAAAAAAAAATAAATGTAAATTTTTCATAATCTTGCATGTATCTCTGCTTTTTCAAAGAAAAACAATTCCGACCAGTACGACACCCATGTCCAAATTTAAAACGACCGCAAAGGGTTAACTCTCTTTTTTTTCAATAACTCAACGACGAATTGAATTTTGCATATTATTTCCTGTGGAGACGATCTCGCGTAGTGATAACATCCGTACCTCTCACGCTCAAGGTCACGAGTTCATTCTCACTCCCGACATTCTTCCGAAAAATGGAAGTTTAACGAACCAGCCAAAAGTGTTGAAAGTCACTACAATACAGAAAAAAACATATTTCCTTTTTTTCGAAAAATGTGATATAAAGGAAACATTTTCAGTGATAAAATGGAGAGTGATATAAACGAGACGTGAAAAAAAACGCTCAGTGATACAATTGAGACGTCACTGTATTCGCTCTGTTTACGTTTAGTACAAGTTTTAGTCGCCTGGTTTAGTACAAGACGTGGTGTTTGAATTTGTAATCCGGAAGCATTTATCTCCCATGTAGTTTTCTCTACAAATAGAGCAACTGTGCCGATGAATCCCAAGGAATTTCCTGAATTAGTATTGAAGCTTTTGAAGACTTAAAAATCATGAAGCCTGGGGAAATCGGCATTGCAAAATAGATGAATAGATGAATTCGAAAAAATTAGCATTGCAGATACATTCAAGTCGGCAATACTTTTATACCCCCATGCATTTTCACACTCCGAAATTCGTTTCGCTAACACGGCCTACAAAATCGGGTACAAATGCAACGCTTTGGCTCGACAATTCAAGACTGCATTGGAAGATATCTCTTCATGTCACCAGCTCACTGAATTTCAACGCATACCGATGATTAGGCACAATGTTGATAACTATTTGCTGCGATAACAACTACCATAATGCATGAATTGACCTAAATTGGGATTTGTTTGCAATTGAATTCGTGAATAATTTCATTCATTCACCAGTTTAGTCAATAATTTAATCAATACACACAAAAGATAGCTCTGCGCAGTGGCGATATCGTACCCAATGAGTAAATTTGGAAAAATGTCGTCGAACGAAAAAGAGCGTCGTGAATTAATCCTGTGCACTCATTTCGAGAATCCGGAGTTGTCACATCGGGACATCGGTAAGATCGTCCAATCCACGGTCAGCAGAGTACTAAAACGATACTTCGAGAACCTAACCATCGACCGGAAGCTGAAGAACGGCAAAAATGGATGCTCCGTCAGTGAAAAAGATCACAAGCGCGTAGTTAAGCAGTTTAGACGTGATCCGAGAAGTGCGGTCCGGGATGTCGCTAATAAGCTGAATTTGTCAAGTTCATTCGTCCAGCGGACCAAGCAGCGGGAGGGCCTGCGTACATACAAGGTTCAGAAGGCTCCTAACCGCGACGAAAGGCAAAACATGGTGGGGAAGACGCGAGCCCGGAAGCTATACACCGAAATGCTGACTAAGCCGCATTGCCTGGTAATGGACGACGAAACCTACGTCAAAGCGGACTTTCGTCAGCTGCCGGGCCTGTTGTTCTTCTCCGCAGAGGACAAATTCAGCGTTCCGGAGGAGATTCGCAAGCAGAAACTATCCAAGTTTGCCAAAAAGTACATGGTGTGGCAAGCGATCTGCTCTTGCGGAAAGCGGAGCGCCCCCTTCGTGATGACCGGCACGGTTAACGAGCAGGTTTACCTTAAGGAGTACCTACAGAAGCGCTTACTACCACTATTGAAGCAGCACGAGGGCCCGACCATCTTCTGGCCGGATCTCGCTTTGTGCCACTATTCAAAGGACGTGTTGGAGTGGTACGAAGCCAACGGGGTCACCTTCGTGCCAAAGGAAATGAACCCGCCCAACGCGCCGGAGCTTCGCCCAATAGAGAAATATTGGGCGATTATGAAGCAGGCCTTCCGGAAGAACCCAAAAGTTGTCAAATCGGAGGCGGACTTCAAGAGAAAATGGATTCCTGTTCAAAAAAAAACTACAACCTGACGTTGTACAGAACCTTATGGACGGGGTAAAGAGGAAGGTGCGAGCATACGGGCTTGGGTTCGAAGTATGAATAAAAAGAAAATGCCAAAAGTTGTTTAATAGTTTTTATTTTACTGTCTAAAATTATCAAAAGGATCGGTCTACTGGGCGAATATTTACAGCGTTTTTTTCCGTGATGCAATTTGATGTGACACACCCTTTAGTTCAAGTCCAAGCTTTGTTTGTTCGTGTGATACTGATGAAGAATTTACTAGAATAAGTTATAGTAATGAAGAAATCACAACAACGTAACAAGTTTGGGCATCATACTACAAAACGATTTCATATTGGATAAGTACATTCAATGTCAATGTGGAAAAAAAAAATTGTCTTTGTGAATTATAACTTACAATTCGACTAAACATAATTTACATCATTCCAATAAGCTCAAATTATTTAAGAAATTTATCTATGTTTATACTTATACAGCCATTCCATGCCAAACCGAATATAGTGGTTCAAAGATTTTCGTGAAAAGTGGTAGATTTGTTCTTTATCGCAAAAAATAAGACCCAAATTTTTTATTTTTTCGTTAGGGTGACCATTTTCGTTTTACGGTGATCCGAAAAATCACTTTTTTCACTTTTTTCCTAATATGACTTTTTTTAAAACTTCATAACTTTTGAACTACTGGACCGATTCTAATCATCGGCGTATCAAATTAAAGCCAATCACCTCGTCACATACTTCATTTGCAGAAAGTTTTTTTTATTGTTTTCATGGTCTCGGGAATAAGGGCGCTTCATTTTTTTAAATTTTCTCTTGAAAGCTGAGGTTTTTTTTTACATAACGTATCCAAAAATCAGAGATGTGTTCTTTTTCGTTTTTAAGTTATATCTTTTCGATGTTAACATGTTTTTAACCTTCGTTCAATATTTCTATACGACTATACGGAATCTATGCAACTAGGGTTCAATTTATTCTCTAGTGTGGTATTTTTTTAAAGAACTAGCTAGTTCGAAAGTTATGATTTTTTGAAAAAAAAATCCTTTTTGGGATAAAGGTGCTAAATGATTTTTTTAACCATCGGTGAAATTTGAAAAATCATGACTTAAAAACCAAAAAGAACACATATCTGATTTTCAAACATTTTATGTAAAAAATTCTCAATTTTCTAGAAAAAAATATAAAAAAATATAGCGCCCTTGGTCCCGAGACCATGAAAACAATAAAAAAACAAGAACAATCAATAATAGCGGAAACAGAATTTATTTATTTGTTGCAACTAT
The DNA here is from genome assembly GCF_029784135.1 of Toxorhynchites rutilus septentrionalis. Lineage (NCBI taxonomy): Eukaryota > Metazoa > Arthropoda > Insecta > Diptera > Culicidae > Toxorhynchites > Toxorhynchites rutilus. The sequence goes on from NC_073746.1 coordinate 246,586,791, forward strand.
TTTTCCTAAAACAGCGAGGCTTCAATTTGATATGTCGATCATTAGAATCGGTCCAGTAGTTCAAAAGCTATGAATTATTTCAAAAATCCATTTTAGGAAAGAAGAGAAAAAAAAGTGATTTTTCTGACCACCCTAAAACGAAAACGGTCACCCTAACGAAAAAATAAAAAAATTTAGAAGGTTGTGTCCAAGACACGACCGCATTGTTGACGTAGAACTACGCTGTTATTTTATATATGTCGCTAGTTTATAACTTCGGATATTATTTTATAATGCTGTGAAATTTTAGAACTGTTTAGTAGAATGGTTTGATCGCCCTGAAATGTTTTTTTTTATTATAGAATCAATTGTCGATAGTTGATTGATGATTCAATCTCGCCCTTGCAGAACAATTCACTAGCCCTATCGTATGTTGCAATTTGTTTCATGTTAATGCATTGAAAATTTACCTCGAACGCTATTCCGGTGGCCTTTTTCGCAATTGACATAGACTCGGCTACAGTCGATTATATACTAATAAAGAACAAATCTACCACTCTTCACGAAAATCTGAGAACCACTATATCGGTTTGGCATGGAATGGCTGTATATGTGATCGTCCGGGAAAAAGGCTTAGGTATTTTTTTTTTCAATTTTGAGTTTTTTCGCGATTTGGGACCAGAAACCCCTTAAGCATCGATTGAGACCCATCCGAGGTCCCTAAGTTGAAAACTCAGCCAGTGAGATTTTTTTTTTGTACAAGATCAATTCGAAAAGTTCATTAAAAAAGTAACAAAACAATTTATAATTTCGTTTTTCGAACATTCCGAAACACAGATGAAATATGTTGTTGTTAGCTCCGTTTTTGCGCCCAGTTTTGCGCTGATTTTTGCGCCGTATTTGTATACTGCGCGCTTGAGTCTGGATTACTCTCTCTGTTGAGATATTTTACTTCACACAAGCGTATACGGTCCGTATGGAGGCGCGCTGTAGTTTTTATACTTTGCTTAGAACGAACGAACACAAAGCGAGCGCTAGAATTTGATGTGTATGTGTGTGTGTGTGTATAGAATGAGGCGCGCATCACACAAGTAAGAAGAGATGTTTAGTACCGTCATCCGGGAGCAAATTGATCACCGGGGTGAAATTGATCAATCGTATTACTGAAAACAAACATAAATTTTCAGAGGTATTATATAATTTAATTTTAAACTTTTCTAATCTGACATGTTCGATAAACATCTGAAGGTTTTTTTTGTCATTGGCTCTTAATGAATCACTTATTAATTTCCATGAAAATTTACATTTTTCTGAATATCATTTTCGTTTCCATTTTTAACTATGGTAAAGAAACATAATTTCAACACACCAAAGCAATATTTATAGACGTTAAACACATTAATTCACTTCTAGCCGATACTTGATGAGTTGAAGAAGTAATCAAATACTTGTAATTACTATTCAAACAAGTGAGAAAAAACTATTTCACAAAAAAGCACCAAGAATGACCAGAACCAAATCCCATCATGCGACATATCGATCGTCTTGGTTTGTCAAAACTAGCTCATTAGTGACTATTTCAAGGGTTTTGGCCATAATTGGATAACCCGAATGGTCTCAGGTGACCTGCAGATCAGTGTTATTGAATTATGGAAAGGCATGACCACACCTTTAGGTGGATTAAATAAGGTTTTGTGTCCTCAGACCCTTGAATTACCATTGAACTGACCGTACGTGGAGAAATGATTCATTTTCTATACATTTTTGTGCATATGATACTAGAAAATCCTATAAAACATAGATTGATCAATTTCACCCCGAAGCTACATTTTGAAATTTTCTGCTAAAAAATTTACAAATTAACGCTTAAGGATTTTTTCGAACAAAATTTAACGTTTGTGGTCTTAGCACCAGTACTGATTTTAAAAATAATTGGGTATAAATCTAACATAAAAAATCGGAAATATTCACATTTCTCTGAAATTAGTGATCAATTCACCCTTAGTTTACGGTATCTGAATTCTGCGCCGGGACCACTTTGCGCTGTCGTGTTTATGAATTTTGAGCACTTCGCGTCAAGATAGAATACGTGTTTGTTTTGAACGCGCGCTGATAAAATTGAACTCAAGCGCACGCAACGCTGCTGCTTTCTGAAGACTAAAGGGTGTGTCACATCAAATTGCATCACGGAAAAAACGCTGTAGAAATTCGCCCAGTAGACCGATCCTTTTGAAAATTTTAGACAGTAAAATAAAAACTATTAAACAACTTTTGGCATTTTCTTTTTATTCATACTTCGAGCCCAAGCCCGTATGCTCGCACCTTCCTCTTTACCCCGTCCATAAGGTTCTGTACAACGTCAGGTTGTAGTTTTTTTTTGAACAGAAATCCATTTTCTCTTGAAGTCCGCCTCCGATTTGAGAACTTTTGAGTTCTTCCGGAGGGCCTGCTTCATAATCGCCCAATATTTGTCTATTGGGCGAAGCTCCGGCGCGTTGGGCGGGTTCATTTCCTTTGGCACGAAGGTGACCCCGTTGGCTTCGTATCACTCCAACACGTCCTTTGAATAGTGGCACGAAGCGAGATCCGGCCAGAAGATGGTCGGGCCCTCGTGCTGCTTCAATAGTGGTAGTAAGCGCATCTGTAGGCACTCCTTAAGGTAAACCTGCCCGTATACCGTGCCGGTCATCACGAAGGGGGCGCTCCGCTTTCCGCAAGAGCAGATCGCTTGCCACACTATGTACTTTTTGACAAACTTGGATAGTTTCTGCTTGCGAATCTCCTCCGGAACGCTGAATTTGTCCTCTGCGTAGAAGAACAACAGGCCCGGCAGCTGACGAAAGTCCGCTTTGACGTAGGTTTCGTCGTCCATTACCAGGTAATGCGGTTTCGTCAGCATTTCGGTGTACAGCTTCCGGGCTCGCATCTTCCCCACCATGTTTTGCCTTTCGTCGCGGTTAGGAGCCTTCTGAACCTTGTATGTACGCAGGCCCTCCCGCTGCTTGGTCCGCTGGACGAATGAACTTGACAAATTCAGCTTATTGGCGACATCCCGGACCGAACTTCTCGGATCACGTCTAAACTGCTTAACTACGCGCTTGTGATCTTTTTCACTGACGGAGCATCCATTTTTGCCGTTCTTCATCTTCCGGTCGATGGTTAGGTTCTCGAAGTATCGTTTTAGTACTCTGCTGACCGTGGATTGGACGATTCCCAGCATCTTACCGATGTCCCGATGTGACAACTCCGGATTCTCGAAATGAGTGCACAGGATTAATTCACGACGCTCTTTTTCGTTCGACGACATTTTTCCAAATTTACGAAAAATTGACAGTGAAGCATGGCCAACGTGATCTATACACTCTTATCTGATTATAAGCTAAAGCTGAAGATATAATTCCTAAAAATTAAATTTCTACAGCGTTTTTTCCGTGATGCAATTTGATGTGACACACCCTTTAGTTTTCGTAGTGTAAACTTTAAACGCGTTTTTCTCGGAAACTTGTTTTCTACCCTAAGCCCCCTTTCTTCTCGGACGACCACATATGCTGTATCACTTCCGAAAAATTTGGAAATGGATTCAATTTGGCAGCAATCCTATATTCCGCTTTTCTAATCCATCTTATCCTCATCCCTCTCCATTTCACTTAGCAACGTTTCCAGGACGTTTCGAAACCGGTTTGAACAACTCGCCGCTGTAAACATCATCATTATTCCACGTCAGATAATCTCACGCGTCTTTGGCATTCCAACTGTGCGTGTTAACTTCCCTTTCCTTGCCGTGGCCGTTGTCGAGATGCAGACGCGGATGGGACCATTTTACTATACATGTATAGCGACGCATCAGTCCGTGAAGGACGACTTCCTTTTTTCCACTCGATTTAATAACCTTGTCACGGATTAGCCTCGACTTGGGAAGAGTGAGTACATGTGAACTCCGACTCTTCCGTTTGATTGTTTCAAAGCTTTGTTAGAGCATAAATCGCATAATGTTATCAATTTTTAATGATCTCCAGTAAGGCGCTTAAATCAGAACTAGAAGCAAACCTTAAAAAACTTGAACTCAGCCACCTATTTCATTACCGTGACCACCATCGACTACGCTTCATGAATATTCAACGAAGCAACCGTCCGCTTATCCAGCGTACATTTCAGCGAGCGTTTTTTTTTCTATTTAAGCACCCACTCAACTGCCTTTTATTGTATCTCACAATTGCTTCACAACTAATCATAAACGTAGCGAATAAGACAAATCTCCCCGACTGGATGCACTTGGCGGCGCATAATCAAATTCGCGCTGCAGAGCCTTTTAGTCATTTCTTGTGAGAGGACAGGTCGAAAAACGGTTCAAATAACTCACCCCAAGTTATGTCGTCACTTGCTGACTGTCGGCGCGGTGTCGAGATGTAATGACGGATTGCGTGTTTTATTTAATTCCTGTAGTAAGCATGTGGTAAACATGCATTTTACGCGTTAATTGTGGGGAGACTGGAGTGGCTCTACTTGACTCGTGTGGTGTATACAATTTTAAAAGCCTCGTGAATTGTAAATTACCGTGGTTTGAGTGTGGGCTCTGAGTGTAATAATATTTTCCACGTAGCATTCGAGTGGCGTGCTGTAAATATGTTGCCATTGACCTGATTGAATGGTTGAGCAATAAATATTAAATGTTTTCTCAATATCTGATCTTATTATTTGCTTATTTTTTACTGGAAACATTTCTGCAAACATAATACGCAAAATAAATGTTAAAAACAACTAAACGTAGCCTATCTCCCAAATGGTATACCTATCAAAAGTATCAGTTACCCCATTCTCAACATTGCTATGATTCTAGATGTTCAATATTTCTGTGAAACATTAAAACAAACACGTGTGGCCTACTCGAGGTGGGACAGTAATAACAGCAAAACAACACCTGAAATAATGAACTAAAAATCAATCAATTCGAACCAACAGGAGGGGAGGGAACCAAAATGGTTAGTGGTGCCCATTGTAATGCCTTCGTTATTGTACCGGACCGAGGTTTGTGTCGAATTCATTCAATTTCACCCAACAAACATACGAATTTTTGAGCTCACCATTCAAAACATTGCCAAGGCGTGTTGTTTAGAATTGGTATATTGGCTGGGGTACTAAAAAACATGCGGTAATACCATTATGTTGAGAAAATTGAGTTACTCTAAGACACTATGTCACTCGTCTATGTCATATCACTCATCGGCAGAAAAAAAATTGTGGAAATAGATATCAAGGACCAACTGCTTATCAAAAGGACCAACCGAAATAACAATAAAGGCAATGTGCAAGAAATTTTAATATTGACAGTTCGTATCGGCATAGGCGACGTTACAGAAATAAGTTATGAAAAAAATTGTGTTTTCGATTTTTCGGATTGATTCTTCCTACAAATCGCGAAAATCGATCTTTTCGTTTCGCTCTTTCCAAATTTTTGATCGTGGAAAACAATTGCAAATTTGTTTATCAATGAACGTTTATTTTAATCTCACCAAAAACCACTTGACACATTTTATAAACATTGGATTCCTTGCAAAGTTGTCGAATTAGTGGTCGTTTAGAAGAAGCAGTTCTGTTTGGCCTTTATAAAACAAGTGGTAACAAGTTATATTTACACCATCCCATTCAGAGGGGTTTTCGTAGCCTAATTGGTTGCGTGTCCGAACGCTTTGTAGCGAACGATCATCAGCTCATAAATCGGGGCCTCTCAACTGTCCATCTTTGTGTGTTATTCTAGCTCCTACCTCCACGCAACAATCATCATGTGACGGTAATCCCAGTCCCTTACCGCTCACATTTTCGGTCTGCTGCATCGGCAATTGGCACTATTAATAACACAACATTGGAAGCCTCATATCAACAGTCCAACTGTAAATATTCGAACAATAGTAATATTTATACGCTGTAATATTATGTGTTGTGTATCGATAGAATAGGAATACTCTTACGCCGAAAAGGCTACTGTGTAATATACAACAAAAGTTAGCTTAAGATAAAAATGCACACGAAAAAATTCGGCTCTGATACAGCTGAATTGCTAGAATGAGCCTAATAAAATAAACAGATGGGATAAAAAAAAACCATTACATTCACTAGGCTGATAGTGATAATTGTTATAATTCTTTTCTAGAACTGAGACTACTTCCAAAATTTCACTAAAATGCCAGATATATGATACAATTGGATTCAACTGGATTATTTTCGACGGAGTTCTAAATGAATATGATTTGTTGAATTCTTAATAATAATTTTTAATTAAATTATTTAATTAAATAATTCCATGGTAACATCAGGCCCAGCTAAATCGTGTTCTTTTCTAGAACTGAGACTACTACCAAAATTTCACTTAAATGCCAGACATATGATACAACTGAATTCAACTGGATTATTTTCGACGGAGTTTTGGATGAATATAAGTTGTTGGATTCTTTATAATTTTTAATTAAATTATTTAATTGAATAATTCCATGACGGTTCAAGATGAATTCAATGGAAAATATATTTTTATGGGATTTCAAGGTATTTTTTCTGTTTGAATAGAAATGTGAAATGTTCATTCCAAATTTAAAGAAAAGGTAACACTTATATAGAACAAGTAAATAAATTGGAAAAAAGCATCCGATCGTTCAAATATCGATTCAGCAAAGATCGATTCTTTGGTACCGATTTAATCAGTGAATCGATCCCTGCGCTGTTTAGAAAATCGATCCATCAAGATCGATCTTTTTCTGCAGAACGCCCAGTCCTAGTCAGTATACCAAAGATGTTCGAACTTGACAAAATACACGTCAATACATAAGGCAAGGCGCAAATTGAGACGCATATAGCGCGAGTAACTTGGCGCAATATAGCGCCTGTTTTTGTGGCTAATGAAAACAGATAGAACGGCGCAAATTGACCAGATGACGCGAGATGGTGGAGCGCTCGTGAGACACGACTCGCGCGACGCTGTGGCTGAACCACAGTTTCTCGTGCTGGTCATGCCGGTTGTGGTAGTTGTGTTGGTGAACAATCATATAGCGCCGTCGGGTGATTGTGTTAGTAAATAAATATATCGCGCAACTCTGTGTTAATCAGTCATTGTATGCGAGTGGCATGTTATTTACACCAAACTGCGACTCAATATGCGCTTCACCACGCTACGTTTGTGGCACGTATGAGTCGTGTTGGTAGTCTCGCGTTCGCTTACGAGCGCTATACGCTTCTCAATTTGCGCCTAGCCTAAGAGACATTCTCAACCGATACGAATCTAAAGACACTATAATGATTGCGTTTCTGAAAGAATTCGACTCCATTGAAAAATTTTAATTAACATGTTGATTGCCATGTCAGTCACCGGTGACTGACACCGAGTTTTCGCCCAGGCTGCGTCAGTCATTGGTGACTGACGGCATAACGTATGATAAACAATGTGACTAATATAAGCATATAAGCTTATTAGCTTTCGCTTTCGAACAAAAATACCTTCCACTACGATAAGAAACGTTGGCCCTAATACGTTTAAAAATTTCCATAGAGTCGCTATGAAACCGTGGCACTGAACATGCTAATCTGTCGAGGACGAATGAATCGAAAGATTTAAAGTCTTTGTTGACAAACAAAAAAGAATATGAAAGGCAAACTTCAGACACGATTCATCAGCCATTCAGACGGCAGCAGCAGCGAGGCTCGAAAATTGTTTCTCTCGAGGCCGATAGTTAAGTGCAGGGCTCTCCATAGTCATAGTCAACTGAGGATAGTCAGCTGACTATCTGACTGACTATATCCGTATTCAGTTAGTAATAACTTTTGACTTGTTCACGCAGTTTCTCCGCCAAAACGACTAAACAGTCAGTCGGGCGTTTAGTCGCTATCTCCCTCTACCGAATCGACTATATCATTTCATTCTTCCCAGTCAAATTGTCCTCATTGCATTTTGAGGTGACTTCTTTCAAAACGAATTCGTTCCTCTCTTTCTATCTCTCCAATTTACGTGTGCATGCATCGATGTTTGAGTTCGACGTGTTTTGACATACGCTACAGGTGAGCTAGATTATTTTGTATCGTACACGAAAATTACTCACACGTAAAAAATAGCGTGCAGTGTGTGTGCGCTATTTTACACGCTATTTACCAATACTAACGCGAGAACCTTTATAGCATACTTGATAAATGTGTAAGTTCGTTGGGGTGAGTTCACGATGGGTAGACAATAAATCATCCATTGATGGGGTAACTACTTTTTGCATCAGAAATCATGTTTTCGTTCCTCTTTATATGGACGTAAAAATAAGATTGCGTACGCGGGTATAAAATTAGTGTCAGGGGGAAATGGAAGTGTGGATTGAAGTCAGTTGAATGAAGAGGCTGATCATTAGTCGAGTTCATTAGTCTAGTCAGTTAAAATAACCACTGACTGGACTAGTTCACCAGTCATCCTCGCTAGCCAACGCTAGTCAATTCATTTTCTAGTCAAGTCACTTTTTGTTGTGGGCGACAGCCGAAGCAGTAGAAGCGAAGCTACTGAGAGTAGAGTCGGTCTTCATTTTTCATCTTCGAAGATTTCGGGCCCTGGTTAAGAGTTTAGTTTTAGTTTTTCAAATTGCCAAATCTTTCAAACGCATACTTCATGGCAAAACCTTATACTATTCAACAAACCCATAATTCATTGCACAAGAAGATTGCACTGAGCTTCGCGAGCGATCGGTCAAGCAATCATATTTTCAAATTAACTCTCAGCTTTGACATATTTATTTTTTAATCGTTTATTTTTACAGGCTCAGTTACATTACTTTAAAGGAGCCGAATTCTTAAATATATTTTTTAAAACTATACATATACAATTTTCCTAACACTATGGTTAGTAAGGTGGAAAACCGATTACTCGCGGTTTACTCGAGTTTAGAAGGGTGCCATATTCTTTCAGGAAAGGGATGGGATATAAGGGAATTGTTACAATGTTGATGATCACACTCAATTCTTAAATCTAATCGTATATCTATTGTATATTTACATTTCAACTTATTTTACTGTTTATACCAAGGGGGCCAATCGCTCGCAATGGATGAAAAGGAGGGTATAAGGACATAGGTACAATCACACACGAAGATCGATAGCTTTAAGGAAAACATATATTTGGGTCATGTAATCAAGGTCTAACCGAGCCAACACATCTCTCATCGGCACATTGGGCTGTCTTTCTCGGGCCCGAAGGGAGTTTTCTAAATTCGATCTGGCGACAAGATACACCTCGCACGACCAAACAACATGCTCGATGTCGTGATAACCTTGACCACAGACACAGAGATTGTTGCTGGCAAGATTGAAACGAAAGAGAAGCGCATCTAACGAACAGTGATTGGACATGAGTCGGGAGAAGGTGCGAATAAAGTCCCGACTCAAGTCCAGACTTTTGAACCACGGTTTGAGGCTAACCTTAGGGATAATCGAGTGAAACCACCGGCCCAATTTATCATCGTTCCATTTGTGTTGCCAGTTAGCGATGGTATTTTTACGGACTAAAGAATAAAATTAATTGAAGGCTATTTGACGCTGATAAATGTCGCCTTCAATCGCACCTACCTTTACTAATGAGTCAGCCCTCTCATTACCCGGAATTGAGCAATGAGAAGCAACCCACACAAAGGTAATGACATAACAGCGTCTGGATAAAGCACTCAAAATTTCTCGTATTCTCTCAAGGAAGTACGGCGAGCGCTTTTCCGGCCTCACTGAACGGATATCTTCGACAGAGCTAAGACTATCCGTTACAATGTAATAGTGTTCAACAGGTCGTGAGGCGACGCTGTCCAGCGCCCAGTATATCGCTGCCGATTCAGCAGTATATACTGAGCAAGGATTCTGAAGACTGTGGGAGGTGCTAAAAATTTCGTTGAACACTCCAAATCCTGTGCCACTGCCATACTCCATCACTGAGAGAATAGTTGTTCTATACAACATTATAAGATCTTCTGGATGGGCTCCCCACCATGTGCCGGTAATTGTACGGAGAAAGTTTATTCTTTGTTGACATTTTTTACTCAGATACCTAATATGGGCCCCCCAAGTGCATTTAGAGTCGAACCAGACCCAAAGATACTTGAATGACATAGCATGAGTGATCGGTTTACTCAAAAGTTGAAGCTTTGGTTTTGCTGGTTTATGCTTCCTAGAAAAAACCACCATCTCTGTTTTCTCCGTGGAGAATTCGATCCCTAGCCCAATGGCCCAGGTTGAAAAATTGTTCAAAGTATCTTGTAAGGGTCCTTGCAGGTCGGATTCGTTTGATCCTACGACGGACACCACTCCATCATCTGCAAGTTGTCTTAGGCTGCAATTTTGTGTAAGGCAATTGTCGATGTCGCTTACATAGAAGTTGTACAAAAGGGGGCTTAAACATGAGCCCTGGGGGAGGCCCATGTAAGAGAACAGACTTACTGCCGAATCTCCGTGAGGAAAGTTCAAATGTTTCTCAGCTTTGACATATGAGGTTAGCTGATCGCTGTCTAGAGTGACGCTTACAGATTATGTGGCACTCACGTAATTTATAAATCCGTTCGATGCAATGTGACATCTTGCACCATCATCTTGCTCTTTTTACAGCACAACTGAGAGAGCCCAAATCGCTTACGCCAATCGACCAATTAGAACGCTGGAACTTCGTTAAGATAACGCCTGACGTTTTCTAATTGTTCAATAGTTAGTTCCAAAGAATGGATACTTTTTCTTTATAGATGTGTGGAAATATTATATGTTCTATCGAATCAAATCTCTGCGGTATATAGAGAAAAAGTGGTGCCTTAATCGCAATATTTCTTCTCTCCTCTCTCATTGCCCATAGAATGAATTGATTCGTGTTTCACGTTTATATTTGCTGTGTGTGTATATGTGTGTGATGTCAGCATAAGGAATGAATGTTACCTGTTCGACAGCTAGAACGGAGACTGTGATTTCAACTCGTTGATGGCTTATTTATACAAAATTAGTTGAAACGGGCCAATGCATTAGAATGCATTAGTCGCCCGTGAAGAATGAATGTATGTTTAAATGGAAATGCTTCCGATTTTCATTGATTTGAACCGTTCACGGATTAGAGAATTCTGTTGTACAGCATTCGATTCGATTTTAGAGAATTTCCGATTCCATTGGTCTGCAAATAATAAGAATTCGTTCGTAGCAAGAATAGTTGTTAACATCAACTGTATTTCATAAAAACGTTACTTGTTTTCTGATTTGATACCATTACTGAAAGACGTAACTCTACGTCAAAATTAGTGCCTTGACGCACACGATCTCAGCCCGCCTGGTTATCCGAAACTGAAAAATCCATTAGATGCTTGATCTGCAAAGACGCCGCTATGGTATGGACCTCACAAAAAAAAGGTTTAGTAAAAATTCAAAATGAACACAAGCACATTTTTTCTGACGATTTAATTTTTTTTAAATAGTGAAATTTAAAAATTTAATGCACGTTTAAAGTTTTGAATCAAAAATTTGCCTGAATCAATGACGTACTGTATTAGATACCGCTTCACTAAAATGGCTATAAATAATGAGAATTTCGTTAAAAAAACCTTTCAAGAATATATTCTTGAATATCTAAACTTCAGAAATATGAATAAAAAAATCAATTTCGAATTTGTAGACTTGTAGGGTACTTGAGCGAATAACATCAAGCTGAAATCAAGAATTTTGATACCGAATCAGAAATTTGGAAATTGAATCTCAGTCTTGAATTAGAAGTATCAAATCAATAAAAATGGTTAATTAATATAACGTGGCGAAACGTGATTAGAAGCAAAAAATTGACCTCTATTTGAAATAGCATGTTTCAATGATACCTATTTTCAGGCTTCTAATTCATATCGAAATCAAAACAAATACAAATTGTTATACGATGTTGTAGTAGTGACAATCGTGACTTTCTTTGACATTAATCAATTTAATGAAAAACGCGGATGAAAATCACTTAACATATATTAGGTTGGGGAAAAAGTAATCCATTATTTTTGGGTGAAATTCAAAAATATTTTTAATATGCTTCTGGTTATCCGATTTGGGTCAAATAGGCATAAATTAATAAAATATAATGAATTAAGCTGCACCTATTTTTCTGTTGCAGTATCGACATACACACCAATCGCAATTTCAACGGCTTGGCTTGCATTTTCGCATTTATAAAAGCAAAAGTGTAAAATGTACAGAATTTTCTCTTTGTTGACCTCCATTGTTAACAACCTGTAACTTATAATTGAAAGGAACAAGCAAAAAACAGCAAAGGATTGTTTTAGTGTGAAATGTCACCTTTACAACGAAATTTTATTATCGATATTACGCGAGATGTTGGTCATTAAAGCCAGTTATCGAGAAAATAATGAATAACTTTTTCCCCAACCTAATATGTTGAAATACGTAACAAAAAAGGCTCAAAGAAAATGTAAAGTTAAAAAATTAAATTCTTCTTTTTTATTCAAAAATTCCATTCCATTAGGAATTAATAATTTGCATTTTGAACTTGGCATCTGGAATTGAATTCGTGAATATGAACCTGGAATCACAAATATGGAAATTGAATTATGATCTTCTCCGGTGACCAATTCTGTGGCAATTGAATTCTGATATTGATGTAATAAATCTCGGTCTGTAATTCATATTCAGGATTTGCATTTGAAGGATGAAATAGATATGGGAAATCTGGATTGAAGCTTGGGTCTTGAATCATTTTATCCTATGAGTTGTATAATCAAATCAGAATCTGAAATTTAGAATCTTCTATATAAATATGAAATTCGGAATTTACTAGTATTGCAACGAATAACATTGAATGATTGAATAAAAATTTTAATGCGGTGAAGCCGAAATTCAAGTGTCAATTTATTTTGTTGAAATCTTGAATAACTTCCCACTGTTTTATAAAAAATATGATTTTATTTAAGAAACAAATCCATGGTCAGCCACTACTTTTTTTTCTCATCCTCAACTCATTCCACATGATCTGCGCAAAGGTAGATTTCGGTGTTCGTGAAATTTTGGGAACCAACGATCAAAATATTTTTTGGATGTGCGATGGCTGCGCGGATCTATTTTCCAATGAACACTTTCGGAATATGACGACTCGTTCCACTAATAAAAATATGCCAGACACACCGTCCATCAAATCGCTTAAAGATGACATTGCTGGGCTGAAGGATGCAGTTGGCATTTTATCAGCCAAAATGAATTCTAAGTCGCCTACCTCAACAATTAATGCTTCGTGGAAGCCAATTCCCGGATCGGACGTTGTCCGTAACACACCGAAAAAAAACGCGAAGACGATAGGTTGATGAACAGGCCTACAAATATTCGAGACACTAAAGCTGCACCCGAAGTTGCCAAAACTGTTCCTCCGCCGACGGAAATGCTGTGGATTTATTCATCCGCATTTGAACCAAGTACTTCCGAGGATAACATCGTTAAATTAACTAGAGATTGTTTGAACTTGAGCGCCGATGTAGAACCACAAGTGATTAGGTTGGTCCCTAAAGACAAAGATCCTGCCACCTTAAGCTCTGTAACCTTCAAGGTCGGTGTGAACAAATCTCTAAGAATCGATGCTTTGTCAAAAGATACATGGCCGGAAAACGTGTCTTTCCGCGAAATCATAAATTACCCGCAAAACCAACGAGTCATTAGGATTCCTACGGATCAAATACCTTCCGGAGGTGGAGGTCAATAGCGCCAGAGTCACTTCGTTCTTCAGCTATCACCCCAGAACGCAATGCCTGTAGCACTAAGGAAGCCCCTAGTCCTCCCGACTCAGTCGCGCCCGCAGCTCGTACGTGCCTTCTTAGTCGTTGTGATCCTGTGGTCGAGGATGGTGTCGGGGTCTTTTGAGCCTCTCATACAGGCAAGTACGTTCTCTCTAATAGTTTTCCATCGTCTGATAGTTCCTCGACCTTCAGTGTTCCTCAGCAAATCTGCAGCATTTATCCGGATATTGAAGCCACTGGTTTCATGGAAGACTCCAGAGTAACAGCTTCAACTATCATACCAGAACGCAATGCCTGTAGCACTAAGGAAGCCCCTAGTCCTCCCGACCCAGTCGCGTCTGCAACTCGTACATGCCTTCTTAGTCGTTCTGGTCCTGTGGTCGAGGAAGCTGTCGGGGTCTTTCGAGCCTCTCATACAGGCAAGTACGTCCGCGGCTTGAGGACAAAGATAGATGACTTATTGCTGTTGACTCCAACTATGACGTTATAGTTCTCACTGAAACCTGGCTTGATAAACGAATTAATTCCTTACAATTGTTTGGGAGTATGTACACAGTATTTCGTAATGACCGTAATCAACTGAATAGCTCTAAATCGCGCGGAGGTGGCGTCTTGATTGCAGTTTCAAAACGTCTTAATTGCTTTCGTGACCCTGCTCCAGTTTGTACATCTCTTGAGCAGTTGTGGGTGAGAATTACGACACCATATAGAGCATTGAGTGTCGGTGTGGTGTACCTTCCTCCAGACCGGAAATCGGATCCCATTAGTATCACCAATCACATCAGTTCGATTGGCGATGTACTATCTCGACTAGAACAGAATGACTTAGCTCTGGTACTTGGTGATTACAATCAGTCTGGGCTGATTTGGAACGTCTCTGCTGATGATCATCCATTGACGTTATTCACTCTAGCATTTCAGCCTCTTGCTATACACTTCTGGATGGTTTTAGTTTGCATAACCTAACGCAAATCAACAAAATTATAAATATTAACGCTCGGATTCCCGATTTTGTGCTGGTGAATGAAGCTGCAGTCACGGAATGTTCTGTTGTAGAAGCTCTTGAACCCTTGATCGGTCTTGACAACTACCATCCTGCCTTGGAAATGCATATTAATCTAACGATACCCGTCCGGTTCGACAATACTGTTGAAGTGCGTGAGCTCGACTTTCGAAGAACCGATTTTGTTGCATTGAGGCTTTTACTCGCCCAGGCAGATGGGCAATTCCTGGATTCCTGCGCATCGATAGAAGAAACTGTTTACTACTTCGAGGAGGTCGTGGGCAGAGTGATACCTGATTGTGAACCGTTGAGCAGAACTGCGCCGAAGCCTGCCTGGTCCATTGCTCGACTACGTTATTTGAAGCGACTGAGATCGAGGGTGCTTCGTAAGTACTGTAACAGCCGTAGTTCAGTCGCCAAATATTTGCTCTCAGCAGCCAATCATTTCCTTTACAAAAGGTATACTAGGCACATTCAGGACAATCTACGGGGTAATTCAAGGCAGTTCTGGTCGTTCGTTAAAACAAAAAGGAAGGAGGATGGACTACCATTGGAAATACACCTGGGCAACAGAATTGCCTGTACCCCATTTGAAAAATGCAAACT
This sequence comes from Toxorhynchites rutilus septentrionalis, assembly GCF_029784135.1. Taxonomy (NCBI): domain Eukaryota; kingdom Metazoa; phylum Arthropoda; class Insecta; order Diptera; family Culicidae; genus Toxorhynchites; species Toxorhynchites rutilus. The sequence continues at coordinate 246,602,124 of NC_073746.1, forward strand.
CAAGGCCGAGCGTTTCAGAAGTGTTTTTAACGATCGCTCCGCTTCGTCGATCCAGATTGGAGATGCGATAAGGGATACTCCCAGAGACATTTTCGATTTTATTATCATTAGGATTTCATCAGCCTGTGTCGAATCTGCCATCAAAAAAACTGAAATTTTCCAACGCTGCTGGTCCTGACGGAATTCCCTTCTGCATACTGAAGAACTGCTCTTCTGAGCTTATATTACCGCTGTCTAAACTGTTCAATATCTCGGTACAGCAGGGTGTGTTTCCAACACGTTGGAAATATTAATTTATGTTTCCGGTTCATAATAAAGGTGACAAGCAGAATGTCGAAAATTATCGAGGGATCACATCGCTTAACGCCTGTTCAAAATTATTCGAGATCATTATCAACGACGCATTATTTACTTGTTGCAAAAACAATATTTCTGCTGATCAACACGGTTTCTATCCAAAGAGATCTGTTTCAACGAATATTGTTCCTTTCGTTTCGATTCGCCTCAGGAATATGAAAATTGGAGCGCAGGCGGATGCTGTGTACACCGACCTCAAGGCTGCTTTCGATAGGGTTGATCACAACATACTGCTTGCCAAACTCGAGAATCTTGGTGTATCTCCAAGGCTCACTCGTTGGTTCAGGTCGTAGCTTACCGATCGAAAACTGTGTGTGAGAATTGGAACGGGTATCTCGGAAATCTTCACTCACAGCTCCGGAGTACCTCAAGGCAGCAACCTTGGACCGTAGCTTTTTTCTATATTATTGAACGTGATTGGGCTGATCCTCCCAATTAGTATTCGATCGTTCTATGCGGATGACGTTAAACTTTTTATGATAGTTCGAGAAATGGCTGATTTCCTGCGACTACAGCACCTGCTAAACAGTTTCAGTGAGTGGTGCCTAAGTGCCTAAAATATCCTACAAAATTACAAAAATGCAGCGTCATTACATTTCACCGAAAACTCAAGCCGATAACAGTTATATACTTGATCGATCTTCATCCTTTGCTACGCGTAGAGATACGTAATACGTAATCTTGTAATAATAATAAAAATACGTAATACATGATCTTGGAATTACGCTTGACTCAGCTTTAAAATTCAAGCCGCATTACTCGGACATAATTTCCAAAGCTAATAAGCTTCTCGGATTCATCTTCAAAATTTCTGATGAACTTAGAAATCTCACTTGCCTGAAAGCATTATTCTGCGCGCTTATTCGGTCGGTTCTGGAATTCGGCGTGGTGGTTGGTGCACTATCAAGCATTGTCGGTTGATAGGATCGAATCAATTCAGAGAATATTTCGTCCGTTATGCCTTACGTCATCTCCCATGGAATGATCCAATCAATCTTCCACCCTACGAGGTCCGCTGCCAGTTACTGGGTCTCGAGACACTTCAGAAAAGAATGATGGTAAGCCAGGCAATGTTTGCAGCCAGAGTGATGTTGAGAGAAATAGATAGCCTAGGTATTCATGCTGAAATGAACGTCTATGCACCTGAGAGAGTCCTTTGGTCTAGAAGCTTTCTTCATCTTGGACCACGTTTGGCGAATTCGCTTCATGTCAGCCCGATTCAATATGTATTACGAATTGTTCGACTTTAATCTATTTGCTGAAGCTTTCCGTGGTCGGATTCAACGTGGACCGCCGGATCAAGGATGATTACTGGACGAAGACGCTTCCTACTATGAGTTGTGATCAGAGATGCCAACCTTCCTGATTTTTCAGGACTTCCCAGACTTTTTGATACGTTCCCTGAAATCCTGAAAATAACTCCATTTTGCCTGATTTTTCTTAAATGATCCTGATTTATCCTGATTTTGTACTTTTCACTTCATTAGAATGAAAATTATCCGTAATAAATATACGAAGTTTTCCTGGTTGGAAACGAGAATTGTCATAATAACCTACACAAAAAAGCTCTCCAGTCCGCACTTGTTCAATCTTTTGTTATTTATTATTTATATATTCCGAAGCGATTCACTCTATTGATGATACCCTGTCGACATTTATAAAAGCTTGAAGTTGGCCAGAAAGAAAGCAACTCTATCAGATTAGCATGCTCGAAGGGAGTTTCAAATCGTTATATTTTGAATGAAAATAATTACTTGTTATTTTTTGAATACTTAACACGTAGTCTTACCTTGCAACTTTGGTTATACATTTCCTGATAAAGGGTGTGTCACATCAAATTGCATCACGGAAAAAACACTGTAGAAATTTAATTTTTAGGAATTATATCTTCAGCTTATAATCAGATAATCAGATAAGAGTGTATAGATCACGTTGGCCATGCTTCACTGTCAATTTTTCGTAAATTTGGAAAAATGTCGTCGAACGAAAAAGAGCGTCGTGAATTAATCCTGTGCACTCATTTCGAGAATCCGGAGTTGTCACATCGGGACATCGGTAAGATGCTGGGAATCGTCCAATCCACGGTCAGCAGAGTACTAAAACGATACTTCGAGAACCTAACCATCGACCGGAAGGTGAAGAACGGCAAAAATGGATGCTCCGTCAGTGAAAAAGATCACAAGCGCGTAGTTAAGCAGTTTAGACGTGATCCGAGAAGTTCGGTCCGGGATGTCGCCAATAAGCTGAATTTGTCAAGTTCATTCGTCCAGCGGACCAAGCAGCGGGAGGGCCTGCGTACATACAAGGTTCAGAAGGCTCCTAACCGCGACGAAAGGCAAAACATGGTGGGGAAGACGCGAGCCCGGAAGCTGTACACCGAAATGCTGACTAAGCCGCATTGCCTGGTAATGGACGACGAAACCTACGTCAAAGCGGACTTTCGTCAGCTGCCGGGCCTGTTGTTCTTCTCCGCAGAGGACAAATTCAGCGTTCCAGAGGAGATTCGCAAGCAGAAACTATCCAAGTTTGCTAAAAAGTACATGATGTGGCAAACGATCTGCTCTTGCGGAAAACGGAGCGCCCCCTTCGTGATGACCGGCACGGTAAACGGGCAGGTTTACCTTAAGGAGTGCCTACAGAAGCGCTTACTACCACTATTGAAGCAGCACGAGGGCCCGACCATCTTCTGGCCGGATCTAGCTTCGTGCCACTATTCAAAGGACGTGTTGGAGTGGTACGAAGCCAATGGGGTCACCTTCGTGCCAAAGGAAATGAACCCGCCCAACGCGCCGGAGCTTCGCCCAATAGAGAAATATTGGGCGATTATGAAGCAGGCCCTCCGGAAGAACCCAAAAGTTGTCAAATCGGAGGCGGACTTCAAGAGAAAATGGATTTCTGTTCAAAAAATAACTACAACCTGACGTTGTACAGAACCTTATGGACGGGGTAAAGAGGAAGGTTCGAGCATACGGGCTTGGGCTCGAAGTATGAATAAAAAGAAAATGCCAAAAGTTGTTTAATAGTTTTTATTTTACTGTCTAAAATTATCAAAAGGATCGGTCTACTGGGCGAATTTCTACAGCGTTTTTTCCGTGATGCAATTTGATGTGACACACCCTTATTTCCACAAAAACTCTTCATTAGAATCTTTCTAAATTGATCTTGAAGTTGAGCTTATTCATTATTTTCGAAGCTCCAGGATAAAATGTTTAAGCCGTGTGATAAAATGTTTAAGCTGTGTGAAAGATGGCGAAAGATCGTGGAACGAAACTGTGCACATAAACGTGAATAGATGTATGTTTGCCTATATAAATCATGCGTTTGTGTTTCCAAAAATCAGTTCAAACTTTCCGGACAACACAATTTGCGCTATCCTGATTTTCCCTGATTTTTATTTTAACTTTCCCTGATTTTTGAAAATAATAGTTTGCAACCCTGGATGTGATAAATGTTTATGTTTTTTATATTGTTTTATATTTTGACCACAATATGTTTTTATGTGTTTCTATAAATGTATGACATGAATATGTGAGGTTTTTACGCCACTTTGACTTTTCCCCACCGATTTTTCAATATGACAACAAATAGTCAGATGAAATAAAGATTTAATTAATAAATAAAAAAATAAAATCTTTTTGGTAGCATTTGAGTTGTTTTTCTTTTATTTTCAACTGTCTAACAATTATTTTTGAAGCGTCTTAAGTCTCCGTAACTATATATGTTGGAAAACCAAAATATATACATAATGATATTTTTCAACACTACTTGATTTCTCTGAGAATTAGGCCTGGCATTTTTCATGGTGCCTCTTCTTTGGTACATTATGTGCTTCTGCCGATTCGCTGTCTGATCAATACCGTACCTGCTTCAGGTTATTCTTATCCTTGTTATTCGAGCTAATTGTATTGTCTACGTGAATTTGTACTAATTGTGAAGTCTCCGAATAAAAATGCTTCATTCTTTGACATTTCCAGTCTATACCTGATTGTTTATTAGCTGCTGGCAAGACAACAACAAGCGAACCGAGTCCTCCAATGTCCCGGATACAATACGGATAAACATCGCCTAGATGGCCGTAAAACTTTTAGCAAACAATCCCACATGAGGAAACTTGTCCATATCGGGTGAAGCCTTGGGTGCCGACCGACCAACGATGGAACGGGAGGCTACAAATGAGGGAAAATATGAATCGCTTTAATTGAAAATTGCACATTTCCCTCCCGCTGTCAGTACGAACGAGGTCCAGCAGCATGGGATCCGCCACGCCACCGTTTGCAGCAGCACTAACGAACTCACGTCACCGAAGCCACGAGTTTGCGAGTTTACTCTGACATTTGCGGACGGAAGGGAAAAGCACCACGAACGAACCCTGTGAACATGGCAAGTCAATATCGCGAGCACCGATCCAAATCACGAAAAAGCCCGTGCGCTAAGCCGAGGATTTGAGCCTGGTGGCTGGTGGCACTGACTGGGCTGGGACACACTCTGTGTATACACGCCCCGGCAGCATCAGCACTTTAACATTTTGACAATGATGCAACAGTTCGCGTTTGGGAGGGGGTGTTACCATGCCCTTTAAGGCTCGGTACCTCCGATCGAAGGGTGGGACCACTGTGGAATGTTTGGCTAGCAGCACCGTGAGAGAGGGGTATTGGAACGCGGTTTAACCTTTTCTTTTGTGTGTGTGGAGCATCGTTAGATGACTGGAGCAATTGCCGAGCATAACAAGAATTTGTTTCGTGTTTGGACTGAGCATCTGTTTTCCAGGGAATCAATTACTCGCGAAATGTGCAGTGCTCAACATAACTTATCAAACGCCCAAAACAAACAAACAAAAACACAGAACAAGGTACGGATATTCAGCAGCTGAAGGATTTAATTCGGAATTTTTCTGGCACATTCTCTGTGGAAAAGTACGATTCCGCAGTTTTTCAATCCAGAGCTGCATGCAATAAAGTATGGTTCTTGTCGCATTTCATGCTTGCGACTATGAAAAAGCTTCTCTCGACAGGCAATCCTCACTTTGTTAGCCCATCCGGTCGACATCTCTTCGTTCCGGCCTGGAACGAGAACAAGTGCCCTAGTACTAGAGATTCCAGAGTTATTTTTTCTTCTTTCGGTTCGCGCACAAACAATTTATTGCAGTGAAAAGCTGCGTGAAAAATTCTTGCTGCTGAGATTCGCCGGATGAAAATTGTGTCGGTGTTTTTTTTCCGCTCTTGTTTTTCGCGAGTTTTGCCCATGTGAACATGAGGATTGTTGTTCGCGATGTATGTTACAAAAACGATTGTCTCGCTTTCCGTTGTAAATTGCAGTGCCGTGGTGTAAGGAAACACCATTCGTTTTCATTCTCGTCCCGGAAGGGCTTTATAACTACTCGAGGGTTTGGCTTTTCAACAAATTTAATATCAATGCCAAGATTGCATAAATTTCAAGATGTGTATCCAATATCCGCACCAGCAATCTTCCGGTAATACAAATCAGATAAGGCGAGGCGGTAAATTACCGCCTTTCGGCACGAAATTTAAAGCACGTCTATACATTTTACATTTTATTTTCCACGCATTCATCTTCCAAAAACAGAGCCCTTTTTCGAGAACGGCACGCCACAACAAGTTGGCACCCATTAAATCGGGGTTACGATGATAAATCAGTGGCGTTACGTCGACAACTGGGGGTGTTTCGTCATCGCTGTGGCCGCAGCCATCATCCGGCCAAAGCAGAGCACTAGGCTACGGGGATTTAGCAACAATCAAGCTGGGTCAATTTGAACCCCGCAGCCCCCGCGCGCGCGTGGATTGACTAAATATGATGAGAAAATGACTAACAGAGCAGTTTTAAGAGCTCACCAATTGTATGTTCGCGGCTTTTGTGGTCGCGCTGTGGCGTGGAAAACGCGGTTAATTGTGCTTTGTGGGACAAAACTAAAAGTGAAGCTGCAGCGCTAAAAAAGCGCTAGCAGTTACAGATTCTCATAATTTTCAGCAGTTTCAGTCGAAACTCGGAGTGATCGATCGGCGTGGATGTGATCACCTGCCAATAATTTTATCGATCCCCAATGAATCAGGTTCTCGTGAGTCAGTCGCGTATGACCTCACGAAAAATATTGACTGGAGAAAATTTGCAGAAATAATATCTGAAACACTTGTTTCAATGCATGAACTTCCTTCAACTCGAAGAGTATAACTTTATATCGAGTTTGATATACGAAAGCGCACTTCAAGCTCAAAAGAAACGTGTTCCTGCTACCACTTTCCGACGTCGTCCTCCATCACTTTGGTGGGACAAGGAGTGTTCAAAGGTCTACCTTGAAAAATCATCCGCTTTCAAAAAATTCAGGAAAACTGGATTAGTGGAATGGCTTTGAAAGTACCATGCTCTAGAAGCCAAACTAAAAGGTCTGATTAAAGCAAAAAAGCGTGGATATTGGCGGAAGTTCGTCAATGGTTTGTCAAGGGAGACAGCTATGAGCACTCTTTGGAATACGGCTAGGAGAATGCGTGACTGGAACCATACAAATGAAAGTGAGGAATACTCTGACCGTTGGATTTTCAAATTTGCAAGAAAGGTTTGTCCCGATTCCGTTCCTGCACAAAGTGTCGTACGCGACATTCCGCTCCAAGGCGATTATGAGAATTTTTTGATGATAGAATCCTCAATTGCCCTCCTCTCATGTAACAATTCAACTCCGGGATCTGACAAGATTAATTCAACTTGTTGAAGAATCTTCCCGACTTGGCAAAACAGCGTTTGCTGAACTTGTTCAACAAGTTTCTGGAGCTGAATATTGTCCCGCATGACTGGAGACAAGTGAGAGTGATAGCCATACGAAAACCCAACAAGCCGGCTTGCGATCACAACTCGTATAGGCCGATTGCAATGTTATCCTGTATTCGCAAATTGTTAGAGAAAATGATTCTACTTCGTTTGGACAAGTGGGTCGAAACGAACAATTTGCTGTCAAATACGCAGTTTGGCTTCCGCCGAGGTAAAGGGACGAATGATTGTCTCGCGCTGCTATCTTCTGAAATCCAAATCGCATTTGCTCGCAAAGAACAAATGGCTTCCGTTTTTCTCGATATAAAAGGGGCATTTGATTCAGTTTTCATGGAAATTCTCTCAGAGAAACTTAATAATCGTGGTCTTTCACCAATTCTCAATAATTTCCTGTACAATTTACTGTCAGAAAAGCACATGAGTTTCTCTCATGGCAACTCAAAATCTTCTCGTTACAGTTTATGGGGCTACCGCAAGGCTCCTGCCTAAGCCACCTCTTGTACAATTTTTACATCAATGATATGGATGATTGTCTAACTAGAGACTGCACGCTGAAACAACTTGCAGACGATGGAGTTATTTCCATCACGGGTACTAATCCCGTCGTTCTGCAAAAATCCTTGCAAGATACCCTGAACAACCTGTCCACGTGGGCTCTCAAGCTGGGTATCGAATTCTCTACGGAGAAAACTGAAATGGTCGTTTTTTCTAGGAAGCACGAACCCACCCAATTCCAGCTTTACCTATCCGGCAAAACAATCCAACACTCTATGTTTTTCAAATACCTGGGTGTATATTTTGATTCTAAGTGTACCTGGGGGAGACACATTGCGTATTTGAAACAGAAATGCCAGCAAAGAATCAATTTTCTCCAAACAATTACCGGAACATGGTGGGGTGCCCATCCAGGAGACCTAATTCAGTTGTACAAAACAACGATATTGTCAGTGTTAGAATATGGCAGTTTTTGCTTCCGATCAGCTGCCAGAATTCATATACTCAAGCTGGAGAGGATACAATATCGTTGCTTGCGTATAACCATGGGGTGTTTGCATTCGACACATACGATGAGTCTCGAAGTCTTGGCAGGAGTACCCCCGCTTACTCTTCGGTTCACAGAATTATCCTACAGATTTCTCATCCGTTGCAAGATCATGAATCCATTGGCAATTGATAACTTCGAAAATCTACTCCAACTGACTCCTCAGTCAAGTTTTATGTCTTTATACCATGAGTACCTTACCCACGACGTGCACCCTTCACCAGGCATCTCCAACCAAGTTTGCTTCCCATACTTTAGCAGTTCCTCTGTTATTTTTTATCTGTCCATGCGACAAAAAAACCATGGAACCCCAGATTCTCTACGCTCCAATGTTATTCCGTCGATATTTTCGGAAAAATATGGGAATGTTAGATCTGATAAAATGTTCTTTACTGACGGTTCATTCATAAACGGGTCCACTGGCTTCGGCATCTTCAATGAAAATTCCAGTGCCTCTTTCAAACTTAAAGATCCTTGTTCCGTGTATGTCGCAAAAATGGGTGCGATGTACTACGCACTAGGGATCATTGAAACACTGCCCATCGAGCAATATTTTATTTTTTCAGACAGTCTCAGCTCAATAGAGGCAATCTGCTCAATGAAAGTTGATAAACGCTCATCTTATTTCCTAACAAGAATAAGACATCTATTGAGTGTTTTGATCGAAAAATTATTCAAGATTACCTTAGCATGGGTTCCCTCTCATTGCTCGATTCCGGGGAATGAGAAAGCGGACTCGCTAGCTAAGGTGGGCGCTTTAGAAGGCACACTTTTTGAAAGGCAAATTGCTTATAACGATTTTTTTAAGATTCCTCGTCAGCACACACTCGTTAGTTGGCAGCGCATGTGGAGTGAAGATGAGTTCGGTCGTTGGTTACACACGATTATCCTTAAGGTCTCGACGAGTGCTTGGTTCAAGGGGTTGAATGTAGGTCGTGATTTCATTCGCGTGATATCTCGGCTTATGTCCAATCACTACAACCTAAATGCGCATCTCTATCGCATTGAACTCGCAGCAAACAATCTTTGTGATTGTGGCGATGACTACCAACATCGAACATATTGTCTGGTCGTGTATCCGGTTCCATGCTGTTCGCTCTCAGTTCTCTAGAGCAATGAGAGCACAAGGCAGACAATCGGATATCCCCGTCCGGGATATCTTAGGTAGCCGTGATCCTGATCTTCTGCTTCATTTATACCTGTTCCTCAGAAACGCCGATGTCAACGTTTAATGATGTTTCCTTCGTTGTGTCTCTGTTTCATATCCCTCCTATCCGATCTGTAAACTTTTAATTGGTCGCGGCAATACATACACACACGCTTTACAGATACACGGGCCGAAGGTTGTGCAGTCCACTGATCATTCAACAAGAGCCAAAGGTTGTACCGCTCAAGACAACTCTACATGAGCTGATGATTGCGCCGGCTAGTGACCATTCTATCCTGGATTCCTCGAGTCGAGAAGACGCACCACGCTAGATATGGGGTACATATATGAGCCTTGATAAAAATATATATTTTGGAAAAAAAATAGAGTTACCAAAATTTTAGGTGAAATCGAAAATCTAACTTTCCTATCTTTATAGATAGGGATAAATTTAGTTTGACAATGTTGTAGTTCCAGTTGTTTAAATCAACTTTGTATAACCAAACTTCTTTCTATATTTCAATATAATCGATTTAGTCCTTTTTCTAAGTTGCGTTAGGGTGACCATTTCCTACTTTAACTTTTTTATTTCAAATTCTACATCAAAACTCTCTTTGTACGACTTTCAGAGTTAATCAAGACCAACATTTTTCGATGCGGAACATGTCAATATATTAATCCTACTCAAAGTTATTGATGGTTTTTCACCCAAAAACTCAAGATTACAATTTTAATTTACTCAAACTCAAAAAATAACATAGTTTTCAAAATCACACATTATGTAGAGTGAAGTATGCTCTTTCAAATGATGCCAATAAATTTTGTTTATGTTTGCCCCAGTAAGAATAACAAACAAATGAAGAGAGCGTTTTTTTTCTCTATTATAGTGACTTTCAACACATTTTGTCTGGTTCGTCACATTTACTTCCATTTTTGGAAGAATGTCGGGAGTGAGAATTGAACTCTTGATCTCTGCGTGAGAGGTATGGATGTTACCACTAAGCCAGATCGCCTCCACAGAAGAGAGCGTATTTTTGTGAAGAAATATCAATAACTTTGAGTGGAGTTGAGATATTGACAAGTTCTGCATCGCGAAATGTTTGTATTAGTAAACTCTAAAAATCTTTAGTGTCTACATGTAGTGCATGTAGAATTTAAAATTTAAAAGTTTGAACGAGAAAACAGTTTTTTTCATGGTGATCCTAACGCAACCTAAAAAAAAAAGCGCTATATCGGTTATTTCAAGAGATAGAAAAAAAACAAAGATGTCTTGAATAATTGGGGCTGCAACATTGTCGAACTATGTTTACCTCAATCTATAAAGACACATACGATACTACTATATATTTTTTATTTCATCGACAGTTTTGGTCACCCTATATTTGATAATATAAAAATTAGCGCTCTAACATATGTAACAACTTTGTCGAAGACTATTTTTGTCTAGAGAATAACTGTCGAGCTCTGAATGCTAATTTACGCTTGAATGCACCTCCAGGATCATTTTGCAATGTAGCGAAAAGAAGCATTTCTTTAGCAACTCTTGTGTAATCCGGCGTCACCGTGTGTCAACAACTAGAACTTTCGCATTGATAGGAGTTCTGAGACATCATTGATTGTGATTCATTTGGCAAATCGAAGCTAGGCTAACCACATGGCGTAGAATATAATCATTGATAACGACAATTATCCGATTGGTATTGAAAGTTATGGATTGCTCCATAACCGCCCAGCTTAGCTCACCTCTATCTAATTTTCTCAGGGTCGGCTTCCGAACTACGGGGGACTCCCTGTACCGCGGACGACACTGTCGCAACCAAGAGAGCAACCCAACAGGGCTGGTTTGAAATGTAAAGCTAAATAGAAAAAACTAATAATTGTTTTACAATTTACATTTTATTTGACACGATTTCTTCATTCCGGCGCCGTTCGTCGACCGTTGGGGCCCTTTGATGACACGTGGTTGGTGTAACGGAGAGAAAGGGGGAACTGTAGCACGTACCTTCTTCGTGGATTAAAATGCGCTTCCACTGGTTAGCTAGCTTGCGAATTTTCGGATCCGTGACAAAATTCGGTATTACTGCAGCACTTATGTTGCACACGGGTGGCTGGAGGTTAGTAATCCGGGGGCACGCTTGGAAACAGCGTGGCGTGAACCGGAACGTCCCTGTTTTTTTTATCACACGCCCGATAGTGTTCAACTCACTCTCAATCAAAACTTTTAACGGTTTTTGAAGTTTGCTATTTTCTAGATAGGTGTTGGTCGCTTCCAAACTCCAGCTAAAGTGGCCGAGGCCTTTTGACGTAGAACTACGTCTTTCATTAAGGGCCAAATCAGAAAACAGGTCACGTTTTTATGAAATAAAGTTAACCTTAACAACTATTTTTGCCGCGAACGGATTTTGGCGATTTACATACTAAACGAATCTGAAATTCCCTAAGATTTGTTTAACATGCTGTACATTAGAATCCCCTGGTTTGTAAATGGTTAAAATTCATGAAAACCTTAAGCGTTTCCATTTTCTCATACATTTGTTCTGTCCATTTGTGTGCTTTCCCGAACAGAGCTATCAATAACGAGCAACTTATCGACGACCAATGAAGGGGAAATCGTAGGATTTAAAGTCTCCGTGAACAAAGGAAAAGTAGAAGAATGAAGGGGAATACTTGCCTAGAATATAAACAGTGGATCTCGCTGAGGCAAACTTCTAGAGACGAATGAACTCTCAGAGTTTAAAGTCTCTCTAATTCAATACCTTCCTTCCTTCCTGAGGCAAACTTTCATTCGGCATCGGACTGTTGAGCAATCCAGTTCACTTTGCTTTCGCTGCGCTTCGATCTAAGATTGAACCCCACCAGTGGTAATCCAACTTGGATATCGTCGTTTGGTTTTTCTGTTCGTTTTTCGCGTTATTCGTATGGTGTGTTTTCCTTTCCGCGTCATAAATTGGACGCTGTGTGATGAGCAAGAAGAAGAGGAAGGCAGGCTCGAGACATCAAAAAAGAAAACGCATTGCCAGGGGCAATTGATTTTCGAGGCAAGCGTCAACTAATGATGCATGCGATGTTGGTACAGTGAAAAGCGCTCGCACTGAACCGAGCCTTCGCGAGTGTGACACCACATCGAACAACAGCGAAGTAGGCGATTTCGGCGCGTCGATCGAAAATGTAAACTCCGTTACCCAGGCAGCATCAGCGAATTCACATCGATTGGTGTTACAGCAGAGTAAAAGCGGTGTGGCATAATTCAGTCTTAACATTAACATTAACATTAACATGTTAATATTGTTTGTTTTCCGTCATCATAAGGGTTTCGTTGGTGTCTTTGAGAATACATCAATGCATTAAACTGACGTTATGGCAAAGTAGGCGTTAAGGTTGTGCGCCAAAAAATTTTTTTGGGGAAAACCAAGCATCTTGAATATCTTACTGGAATGTTATAAGTTATTTGGGTTCGCGTGCCAGTCGCAAATCTGCCTTCAACTAGGATAGCTTTTGCACTACTCTTGACCATAATGAAGCAATGCTACTGTTTTCGAGGTTGTTGATATTAACAAAAGAGTTTATTTCGCTTGTTTAGTCACCAGGAAAGTAAATGTCGTTCTGGAATTTTGTTCAGATTTTTTGTTTTGTTTTGAGATTTGTTTGGATTAGGTTTCGCTTACCAGTAGTAAAACTTCCTCCACTAAGGGTGACAGCTGCGCTTCTCTCGAGTATGAGAAAGTAATGCAACTTTTTTCGAGGCCAGTAATATAAACAGAACCGTTTCTTTTGAGAAAAGAGCAAAATGACGAGAAGTGCTTATATTCCTAGTAGTTTCAAGCTACCAATGTTATGGCTTTGTATGCATGCTATGGCGAACACTTGTTTGGCGCTTGGTTTACGTTGTACAAACGATGCCTAGAGGTGCGATTCCACTGAAGCAATACTAAATAACATGTAGCATGATATTTGATACTTGCAAGAGTTGTCATTGTTGTTGTTTCCATGCGGTGCCAAAGATATATTGATGTAGTTATGAGATGTGGAATAATGGTGCTGGTGCAACATGTATATAATCGACTGTAGCCGAGTGTATGTCTATTACGAAAAAGGCCACCAGAATAGCGTTTGAGGTAAATTTTTAATGCATTGACATGAAATAAATTGCAACATACGATCAGCTAGTGTATTGTTTTGCGAGGGCAAGAATGAATCATCAATCAATTATCGTCAACTGATTCTACAATGAAAAAAACATTTCAGAGATTATTCTACTAGGCAGTTGTTTCTAAAATTTCACAGCATTATAGAATAATATCCGAAGGTATAAACAAACGACTTATGTAAAATAACAGCGTAGTTCTACGTCAACAATGCGGTCGTATCTTGGACACAACCTCCTATAGTTTTTTCATTTCCACGAAACCTTAATCCTTCTTCCTTTTTCCGTCTACTCTCCTCTCTCAATCCTTCCTCTCCCAAATATTCCTCTATCGCATTCCTACCTCTCTCACTATCTCCCCCACTTCCGGAACACCATCAATGAATTATCTTTTGCCCGCCGATTTTGTTCAAGGGGGCTGACGATCGTTACAAATTACAATATTGAGGTTAGTACATTTATACACTTAAAGCTAATGTTAGTTAGTACAATACAGAATTCATACAAAAAATTTACATTTAACGACAATATAATTCAGGATCCAGCCAACAAGAAACAAAACAAATTTACTCAAAGACTATTTTTCAACAATTACTACATTTAATTAAACAAAACTTGAACTGCCCTCCCTGTTGCGTCATTGGTCGGTAACAATATACAAATATTTACATTGTTCAATGAGAAACCGAACATGAACAGAACTTGTAAAGTCAACTAAGCATTCGATAATTGGGCCATGTAAAAATTATTGTTATATATTTTTCCGAGAAATGGTAACAGAGAAAAACACGTAAATAAAATCATCCACTCCCACTCGAATGAGATCATCAAATCAAGCGTGAACACCCGAACAAATTCAACCATAAACACAAATGCCTATCTCTATTTAATGGCATTTCCTTGCCCACCCGTCGGATTGAAGCACATAACATAACAACTGTCAAGCTTCCACCAAGTGGTAAAACAAACTCTTACCTAATTCAAAGTCGCCGCCAAAGCGGAGGGCCGCCGTTGTTGTATCACTTGTCAAGATAACAGCTCCGGAGGCAATTGTGACGTAGGCTTTTCACACCGAGCGAAACACAACTCGGACAACGTACGAAATGCATATTATCTTAATGATTTCCACTCATTCACCCACTATTATTGCTGCGTCGAGTGTTTCCCTCGCAGGCTCTCGCGCAACCTGACTCCTGACTCACTTTCACTGCCCCCCTTTGCCGTCACAATGAGTTGGCATCAAATCTTCTCGAGGGCTTGAACCAATTTTCCCAGACTTTTCACTTTCCGCCTTTGTGGCGGCCCGAATTATCTAACACCATTTGTGTATGTATGAGTTGATGAACCACGCGAACGAGGCGAGCAAAATAAAAATAAAACCCGGGCTTACACAACTGACACAATTCGGACCCGAACAATTTTCCGTTAATTTCTTCCACCTCTGCTATTTACTTTACCATCCTTTATTTCGCGTTTTTTGTTTTCCAGCAGTGCTGTTGGCACTCGACACCGCGCGATGCTGATGATACAATTTTTATTCCATTAATTTTCCAGCATCCAGACGCTGCTGTTGTAGAGTGAAATAAAATCGAGAGACCTCTCGTGCTCACAACGGACGCGGGGTAGTTGCCATAGTGAGGTGGATTTTATGGGTATTTTTACGCCGCGATCGTTTCTATGCAATTTTCACGTTGTTCTCACTTTCAGCATTGCAATTATATGCTGTTTTTTTTCTTTCTCGTTTCACTTTACTCTGCACCAATCTCTGCCACCATCCGCGAAGCTGTCTGTTATTGCGGCGACCCTCCACCTTATACTGCAGTGTAAAATTCGATCCAGAATGGAAAGGGCGGAAAACTGTTGGTTTGCTTTTGCTTTTTTTCCTATTGCGTGCTCAGATCGGCCGCTAAATTGGTTTCATAAATCTTCCGGCGGTCGCTTGACGATGGCCGGTGTTCGGTTTGGTGCGATTATCTAGTCGGCTGCGATCTGGAAGGGAGGGACGGAGAGAAGAAGGTAAAAGATAATTTTAGGATAAGATATTCATTTCGTGGATTACATCTAGCGATGGGAAGTGATTCAGATTTTAATATACTATTTGAATACAAATGGCGGAGAATTGGCGTAAAATTTGTACGAGTACCTATAATTGAAGGTTTTTGTGTTTTTCGAGCTCAATACAGTGTCTCTCATTGGCTCTTTTATATTGCATATTTTTTGCGTTATGTTGCAATTTGTCATTTTAATATGTTTTTCTATTCAGCTGCGATATAAATCCAAGTTGTGATCGAATATTTATTGTAGACCTTCACATTGGAGACGAATCGTTTGTTGCGATATAAAATTTGTTCCATTCATATTGTGCATATTTTAGCGATTCGAACTTCAAATAGTCAACAATGACGTCGACCACGGCGTTATAATAACAAGAGGGAGGAGAGGAATTTTGGAATGACATTTTTTGGACAGAATTTATTCCGATAAGTGATGCTATTCTCAACCACATGATGGAATGAATATACGGATTTCCAATGTATTTCATAACGTTTATTTATGACCTGAGAAAACAATTTTGACTCAGCACGCGTAGTACTCTAGTATTTATCATATCTAGTCTATAAATTTTCAATCAAATATACACTGGGAATTTGTGTTTTTAAAGAAATTGCTTTATTTATCATCTTATTTTATATTATCGCCCTAAAAATAGGTCCGGAAGCAATACACTTTTGCCAACGAACAATCCAATCATCGAAACTGTTTTCATAGCTGTATTCAGGAATCGTCTTAAGTTCACGAAGCGAATTTGCTGTGCAATGGAGCGGTATTTTTTTATTTTATGGCAAAATATTAGATCCATATTTTTCATCTTTTTATTAGGGTGATCATTTCCATTTCACGAT